>NC_136508.1:100962416-101024916 GCF_053919585.1 Euprymna scolopes
ACAGATTCGTTTTACTATGTTTTAAAATGTAAACACTGCATCTAAATCTAAAACATTACATATATGACATTTGAGTGAATGGATTTGATCACATCCCAGGCATAAATCCTCCTTATTTTCGAGTAACTTTTGTTTCTGTATAGCTTAAGATCCAAGGTATAACCCCCCCTTATTTTCTTAGTGGTAGGGGTTTAAAGATGAGACCACTTTAATTCTAAGAACAGATACTACACTTTAGAAAGACATAGTAACTGCCTGAAACAGCTTAATTTTCTATCGAGCATTATATTCTATTATAAAAAGATACATAATTTATATTTATGTCATATTCCAAAAATGTCATCTGAACTGAAAACATTATTTAGAAGGCCATCGTTTGTTTCTCTAAAGCTTGACATGCAAAGCATGACCTCCTCCTTATTTTCCTAGTGGGGTGGGGGGTGGGGGGAGAAGATGAGTATTATGTACTAGTAGAGTACCCGACGTAGGTGGAAATACATTAAATGTTTTCTGGCAGAATACCCAGCGTTGCCTGGGATCGGATAAGATTGGTTTATATATGTACTAGCCTAATACCCGGCGTCACCGATGATTGTATTACATAGCTGTACTAGTAGAATACCAGACGTAGCCCAGGATTGGATAAAACTTGTGTATATATACTAGCAGAATACCTAGCATCGCACGGGATTGTATGACATTGCACTAGCATGATGTATGTACTACCAGATTACCTGGAATGGCCTTGGATTGAATAAAATTCATGAATTTTTTCCTAGCAGAACACTCGGTGTCGACTGGGATTGAACAAAATTGGTTAATATATGCACTAGCCAAATACCCAGCGTCGCCTGGAATTGAATTACATAGGTGGAAATATGTACTAGCACAATACCCAGCATAGCCCGGGATTGTATGAAGTAGGTGTACATTCTTAGATAGGTGACTACTTGGGAAAACAAAGCACTGCATATAGATTACTAAAGTTAAGCAACATTGTATCGGTCATACTCAGATGAGTGACTACTTGGCAACACCAAATGCTTTATGTAGATCACCAAAGTTAAGCTACATTGAGCCTGTTGTTAATGTAAAAATAATGATGGAATGCGACCTATTTGATTAATGTGTTTCAAGTAAAATAAACAGCTCAAACAATGTGACAAAGGTATTATTTTAGTAAGAGGGGGAAAATAATGCGGGTTAAATCATGAGAAATGTTTGTCGAACTTAGTAATATGTTAAAGAATTTTGAAAAATAATGAAATGTAAGTTATATGATGGATTTGTGTTTTTAATGAAATTAACAGCCCAGTCTCAAAGTTATTATTTTAGTAAAAGTTAGGCCATATTGTCTTGGTCATTCTCAGTTAGGTGAATACTTGGGAATACAAAATGCTTTATGTAGCTTACCAACGTAAAGCCACAATGACACTGGCCATTATCAGATGGGTGACTACTTGGGAATACAAAATGCTTTATATAGAAAACCAAAGTTAAGCACCAATGAGCTTGGTGATTATTACACGGGTAACTACTTGGGATTAAAAAATGCTTATTTAGATCACAAAAAGTTAAACAACAATTAGCTTGGTTATTATACGATGGGTAACTATTTGGGAATACAAAATGCTTTATATCGATCACCAAAGGTAAGCAACATTGTCGTGGTCATTCTAAAACGGGTGACTACTTGGGAATACACATTTCTGTAGGTAGCTTACCAAAGTTAAGCAACAATGAATATGGCTATTATCAGATGGGTGTCTAAATACAAAATGCTTTATGTAGATCACAAAAGTTAAGCAACAATGAACCTAGCAATTATCAGATCGGTGACTACTTGGGAATACCAAATGCTTTATGTAGATCAGTAAAGTTAAGCTACGATGAGCTTTGTCATTATCAGAGGGGTGGCTACTGGGGAATACAAAATTCTTTAAGTAGATACAAAAGTTCAGCAACAATTAGCTTGGTCAATATTTGTTGGGTGGCAATTGGTATACAAAATACTTTATTTAGATCGTTGTCTTGGTCATTCTCAAATGAGTGACTACTTGGGAATACAAAATGCTTTATGTAGCTTAGAAACGTTAAGCAACAATGAGCCTGGCCAGATCAGTAAAGTTAAGCAACAATGTGTTAGGTCATTATTAGATGGGTGACTACTTGAAAATATTTCATGTATATTTTTAACAGTATGGTGAGGGATATCAATACAGTTCTGGAAATCGCAGAAACCGTTTACGAGTAAACATGACTATTGATTGTGTTGTTTGTAATGTAAAAATGATGAAATGCGACTTATTTGATTAGTGTTTTGCAATGAAATAAACAGCCTAATGAATGTGTCCAAGTTATTTTTTTTAAATCATAAAAATAATTGGAGAAATTAGTAATATATTAAAGAATTATGCAAAATAATGAAATGTGAGTTACTTTATTGGTGAGTGTGTAATGAAATAAACAGCCCAGATAATGTATGAAAGTTTTTTATTTTAGAAAGTGCGGGGTGAGAATGTGGGTTAAATCATGACAAACTCAACGAGATAGACAAAAATATATACAAGCAGAATACACGCAGTAACCCAGGATTGAATGAGATACATGCAAATGAATGCTAGCAGAATACACGAGTGTCTGGGATTGAATGAGATTGATGCAAATATATACTAGCAGAATACCTGGCGTTGTCTGAGATTGAATGAGATTGATTGAAATATAAACTAGCAGAATTTACTTGCATTGGCCAGGATTTAAGGAGATGGATGGAGATATATACTAGCTGAATACCGGCGTTGCCGTGGATTGAATAATGTAGGTTAGAATATATACTAGAAAAATATCCGGCATCGCTTGGAATTGAATGAGATACGTGGAAATATATATTAGCAGAATACCTTGCATCGCTTTGGATTGAATGAGATGTGGAAATATACAGAAGCGGAATACCAGACATCGTCCTGAATTTTATGAGGCAGGTTAAAATAAATACTAACAGAATACCTGGCATCTCCTGGGATTGAATAAGATAGGTAAATATACAGATTAGACAAATACTTGGCGTCACTCGGGATTGCATAAGATGGCTGCACATGTACACTAGCAGGATACCCACCATTGCTCAAGATTGAATGAGATAGGTGAGAAAATATACTAGCAATATCCCTGGCGTCGCCCAGGATTGATGGATGTTGATGGAAATATCTATTAGCAGAATTTCTGGCATTACCCCGTATTGAATGAGCATAATCACCGGCATTATGGAACAAAGGACGGTGGTAAAAGATAAAGTTTGTATCAGAAATGGCTTAACCAATTTTCTATCTCAAAATTACTTTATTTGTGAAGTCGATTCCGGATATGGCGAAAACAGTTTACGGTCTCAAAATTAGATTAATGCATATATATTGTTGGGTTACTATGAAAGTTCACAAAACCAGTTTCTATGGGGGGGATCTCTATTTAGTAGAATTTTTTTATGTTGTCATCCGGGCATGTGTTGCATATTCACCGTCCTTGCAAAGGTAAAATTATTTCATATACATGCTGTAAACCATCTAATCTAAACATTCCTCACCCCTAAGAATAACAAAAATATTCAAAATCAAATTCAATTTTCTCATTGTTTATACGGCTCCGAGCAACGCCGGGTAGCGCCGCTAGTATACTATATAGCTGAACGTCTGTATGCGTGCACGCGTGTGTCGTCACGAATGGGCTCCTATATGGTAGACCATTTAAAAAAAACTTATTACATATGAAAGAAGATACATCGAGGATCAGGAATGGTTATGTATCATCTGGCACAACGGTAGTTTATAAAAATTGTGAGGTCTGCACTCCCGACTAACCCCAAAAGTATGGAAATAAAAAATGAAAAAAAAAAAACGTTTACAAGTGTTTTTGATATAGGTTACATGAGGATACTTTAATAAGTATGTTTCAACTTAAAAAGGGATGGGATAATAAAATTGTGGGGTCTGCGTTCGCCCCTATACTCCATGAAAATATGGAACTAATTTTAACAGAGACTTTTCATATCTATTTCTGCAAGTATACTTTGATAATTATATTTCACTTTGAAAAGATGTGGTATAATAAAATTATTGGGTGTTTGTTCGCGCCTCAGCCCCCGTAGAATGTAAATATGTCACTAGGTTTAACAAGTTTTTTTAAAAGTAGTGACGGTCCACAATAATACCTTTATTTTAATCTTAATTCACGTTAGCTTTTATTTATTTTTTTGTAGTTTAATCACATTATGTCGAATAAATTCACAAGATTAATTAAGCTTCTTATTAAAGTGAAAGACAAAAAAAGGCGGAACTTTAGACAATTCTCGAGACAAATTTTTCATAACTCTGTTTTTTCCTTCATCACCTGCACGTGGCACTCTTTCGAAAATAGATAATAGATAAATAATAAAAAATGAGAGGGTTACGTGTTATCGTGTCAAAAGAATAAAAACTCCAGCTCACGTGATTACGTGTCTTTTAAAAACATTTAAATAAACTGTTTATTTTTATTTATATATCTGTTTAAGCTTTTTGTCAGTGTACTAGAAGGAATGCAGTTGATTACAACCCTTTCTGCGTATAGTTTACATTACAATAGTACAACCCTGAATTCAACGGTGCAATACTACACCGTTTTATACTGTTCTACGTAAACGAAGCTGGTCTGCTTTAAACGGGTGTAATTTTCTTCTTATTCATATTTATATGTATTCTTTGCTGTAAAATACTAAAGTAATTGCGTGTTTACTTTTTTTTAATATCCCGTTTTGCTGTTTCGGATTATTTTACTAAAGTAAGTAAAGCTTCATTATTTTTTCAAACTGTTTTTGTTCCTTTGTTTTTACATATTTCGTCGGTATTATTTAGTAAGAGTGTTTAGCAGAAAACAACTACCTGAAAAAATAAATATACAAGAAATAAATGTTACCATAGTCAATAAAATTCAGTTCATGTTTCTTTTTGTTTTGCAATAGTTTTTACTTCCCTTTACTTGAAATAATTTCAACTGACCGAAATTAAAACGAAATTTGAGGCGATACCTACTTACATTAATGTTTATATAAACTACATATGTCATAATCCAATATTCCTCAAGCATAAAATAACAGAAAACATTAAAATATGTTTATAAATATTCCTTACGTTGACGGAACTCTCTGAAATTGTTAACACAGATTGCTCAGGTTCCCTTCCTTCAAATTGAAAACGGGATTTCCATTTCAACGTCGCTGTCATTTTGATTATTTTTAAAACCGGTTCGTGAATTAAAAAAAAAAGTTTGTTTACAAATCACTTAAAAATACAAACTAATGAAAATAACTTTTATTGACCATGGTGATATTTATTTCTTGTATATTTAGATTATTATATATATAACATTTTCTCTTTGTAACGAAATATCATTTTATTGGTCACTATGTGCAACGAACGAAAACAAAGTTTATATAAAAATATATTTTCGCGAAAATTATCTTTACTTTCATCATATTTTGCTTAGGGTAAAATTTTTGAGTATGAAAACCTATCACTTTTCAACACCTCCTTTCATAACCTATCATACTTTCATCAATCACAGTCCATTTTCTGTAGGCTGTTTTTGAACCCAGTCAATGACGCGTACTTCTGCTAGTATATATATATATATATATATATATATATATATATATATATATATATATATATATATATAAAAATCTTTTTTTACATATGTGCATATATATTACTGCTATACTTTCCAGAGACGTCGTGTATTATAGTCTTGTTTGAGTTACCAAAAAAACGGGTCATTGAGTTTGGTTTAAAGTATTACAACGACGTGGAAACTTGGTGATATTGAGGGGAGGTATTGCAGAAGACGTGAATATATATACATAGCTAATAAATTTTTATAAATAAATCCATCTATCTATCCATCTATCTATCTATCAATCTATCTATCTCTATATATACATGTGTGTATATATGTATATATATATATATATATATAAAAGTGACCGTGTCTGTGTGTCTGTCTGTGTCTGTCTGTGTGTCTGTGCACATATTCCTTCGAAATTTGGCTGTTAAGGGGGCAAAGTTCAATGATTTGACCTTTGAGAACTACAAAACTCCTCTGACAATTTTGGGTGTAAACATTCGAACTTTTCGAACAAGGTTTCTTGGGCATGGATCTAACTTAATGCCTTGATTAAGCCCAAACCAATAAAGGTCATAATAGGGGTCAAAGTTTAAAAAACTGACCGTTTTCTTCTTCGTTTTTTTTGCTCAGCATACCCTACAAACAGTCGGGCAACGCCGGACAGCTATGCTAGTATATCTATAAAAGTGAACTTGTCTGTGTATATGTGTGTCTAGGTATCTGTGTGTCTGTTTGTGTGTACATTTCCCTACCCAATATATCTGTTAATGTTTACTCTACAGACTCGATATTTGATATACAGGGTACTGAGATTTGGGAAAATCTTTGTGGTCAGTTTTTGGCGAGAAATTTGGCTCTTTAGGTAACAAAGTTCAACGATCTGACCTTTGAGACCATTACCAAACGCTGCCGCCAGATCAAACTTAATAACTTGATTTAACCTTGGAACTATAATTTTTAACGTGTAACATTAGGGGTCAAATTAAAAAAAAAATGACCGCTGTGGTCGCTACCAAATTACTCCGACAATTTCTGGACTTAACATTTAAAATTGTACATGAATGTTATTCAGAGATAGGGCAAGATTTTTAATCTGTTTGGGTCGATTTTTTTTTAATAATATATAAATACATTTATGTATGTATATATGTACGTATGTATGTATGCATGTATGTATGTATGTATGTATGTATGTATGTTAGCCTTAAACTTTCGACAGAGCTGACGGATTTTTACAAGATCAGTATCAATTTGAAGTTCGACCTTTCCGAAGACAAATATCGAAAAATAGCTAAAATCTTAACCTTCAATTAGGCACTCTTTTACAAGGCTGGGCCGATTTTTTCGCAGATGTTTTTGACAGTCAATCTCTTCTTTCGATTATCCAGCCTAAAGTTAAACCTATGTCACTTCTGGTTGGGCGGTGGTAGTAAGAGCAAAAACGTGATATTTTGTTCCGTTCTTTTCCTCCTTCGTGGTACGGGTTCTAAACTGTCTTTCTACTACTACTACCATTTTTTTTGCCAAACACCCAAGCAACCCCGGATTGAAATGCTAGTTTATCTATATATCTATAAAAGTGATCATGTCTGTGTGTCTGTGTGTCTGTGTGTGTGTACATTTCCCTACGCAATAACTCTGTCAATTTTTAGTTTACAGACTCGACATTTGTTATCCAGGGTACTGAGAGTTAGGGAAATCAATGTGATCACTAGGACATATGGCCGAGTGGTCCTAGACGTTGTATCAAAGTTTACAGTTACCCAAAGGTGCTGAGTTCAATCCTGAACGAAGGCAGTGAAAAAGTAACATTGAAAAACCGAGAATCAGCAACTATGTCCCAAAGCCTAGCTGGAGTCCGAACACGGTACCCCCGTAATAATAATAAAGGGTTGGGTTCGAGACTCCTAACAAACCGTTCACCTGACGAAGGCCGGAGGGCAAAACGGCCGAAACGTTGTGACAATAACAACCAAGATGAGGAAGTCAGTCCGACAATCTCACTCAATGAAAACAACTCATCTCAAAAATACAGACAATTACTAACTTCATTTGAGCCCAATACAATACATTTTGAGGGGTCATAATAGGGTTCAAAGTTTTAAAAACAATTGACCTCGGCGGTCTATACAAAATTACTCAGACAGTTTCAGGTCTAAACTTTGGAAATTTTGCATAATGAGTATTACGAGATAGGGAAAGCTTTTTAATCGTCTTGGGTCGGAAGTTTTTAGTTACTAATATATAAATGCATGTATGGATGTATGTATGTATGTATGGTTATTCATGTCCGCCTAAAACTTTTGACAGAGGCGACGGGTTTTACCAAGATCAGTATCGTTTTTAGTTCAGTCATTCGTACGACAAATATCGAAAGATTGGCTAAAAACATTAATATTTTCACCTTAAACTATGTACTTTTCTACGGGGGAGGTCGCTTTTTTCACCGATATTTTTTAAAGTTATCATCTTCTTTCGAATATCTAGCCTAAATGTTGACGTAAGTCATTTCAGGTTTGGCGGTGGTCGTAACCGTTAAGATAACATGTTTTTTCCCCGTTCTTTTCCTCCTTCGCGGTACGGGTTCGAGCCTGCTTGCCTACTACCACTTTTTTTATTACTCACCATACACACCAAACACCCGGACAACAAAACGTGAAAGTGTCTATCTTTGTGTCTGTCTGTGTATTTTTCGCTACACAATATCTCTGTCAATTTTTAGTCTACAAACTCGAAATTTGATATACAGGGAATGGAGATTCGGGAAAATTTTTGTAATTCGTTTTTGACCAGAAATTTTGCTGGAAAGGGGTCAAATAAAAAAATATTACCCCTGCGGTCTCTACCAAATTACTCAGACAATTCCTCGTCTAAACGTTTGAAATTTTACATAAATTGTATTCAGAGATAAGCAAGCTTTTGAATTGGTCTGGGTCGAAAATTTCAGCCATCAATATAAGTTTTAGTTACCGATATAAAAATGTATGTATCTATGTATGTATGTATGTTTGCATGGCTGCCTTAAACTCTCGACAGAGGCGACGGATTTTCACAAGATCAGTCCCGTTTTGAAGCCCGACCCTTCACACAAAAAATACCGAACAATTGGCTTAAAATATTTATTGCTGCACCTTCAATAAGCCATTTTTTCTACAGGTAGGGGGTCGGTTTTTTCGCCGATATTTTCGACAGTCTTCCCCTTTTTTCGATTGTCCGGCCTTAAATTAAACCTACGTCACTTCCGATTTGGCGATGGTTATAAAAGTAAAAAAGTAACATTTTTCACCGTCATTTTCCTCCTTCAGAGGACGGGTTCGAGCTTCCCTTGCTACTACAACATTTTTTTTGCTCAACACACACGTCCAGATACGCGGCCAACGCCGGACATACTGTCTAGCATATGCATATACACGTGAAAGTGTTTATCTGTGTGTGTATATTTCCCTACACAATAACTCGGCCAATTCTTAGTCTGCAGACTCGAAATTTTATAGACAGGGTATTGAGGTTAAAGGAAAAGCTTTTTAATCCGTTTTCAGCCAGAAATTTGGTTTCGGTCTCTACTAAATTACTTAGACACTTTCTGGTCTAATCATTTACAATTTTTACATAAATGGTATTCAGTTACAGGATAAGATTTCTAATCGGTTTGGGTCGAAAATTTGATTTCCCGATATATAAATTGATGAATGGATGTATGTTTGCATGTCTGCCTCAAACTTTCGACAGAGGCGACGGCGTTTTACAAGCTCAGATTCGTTTTGAAGTTCGACCTTTCAGAGGACAAGTATCGAAATATTCATTCACCTTCAACTGGGCACATTTCTACAGGCGAGGGGGGTGCTATGTTTGCCGATATTTTTGAAGGTCATCGTCTCCTTTCGATTGCCCAGGCTTAATTTAAACCTACGTCACTTTCGGTTTTGCGATGGTTGTAACAACAAAGACGTGATATTGTTTGCGCAAAACACACGATAAAACACACAGGCACCGTCGTGCATCCTGCTAATATATATATATATATATATATATATATATATATATATATATATATATATATATATAAACATAATCTCCGAAATATATACTAAAAAGCAAAATAACATATTAAACTACACCTACTCTAAAAGTCAGCTGGCCACAACAAGCAGCTATAGTATGTGGTTGGTGGAAACTAGGATGCTGATTGGCTACCTAAAAAATTAAACAACATATTCGTATATATTAACGCGCGATAACCACAACTTTTTTCATCATCCTGACGAATTCTCAAGAGAATTAAATGCATGATATTCTGTGTAGCTTGGTTGCAATAAATATTTTCATAACTTATTACTAAGCTCTTCCTAGGCGTAAATACTGAAAATTTACGCAGAAAATTATTACTTTGTATATTTACTTTGGTAATAAACTGAAATAATCACACTCACCCACACACACATACACACACACCCACACACATATATATATATATATATATATATATATCCCTCCAAATAAAAAATACAGACGGCACATAAAAATCCATTGTGCTCTGCCTACTAGCTAATAGTTTTTACATGCTGCGCATATTATGATCGCTTTTATTCAGTACCGTCAATCCTTTTTCCAGTATAATTAAATATTCCACATGCGTAATATTAAGTAGTTGTTTAACGACTCTCTCTACTTCAGTGATTGTTCTCCTTTTCCCAGTTCCACCTTACCAAATATTTCAAAGTGACTAATGAATATTAGTGTAGGTCATTAGTAAGTGTTACGAATACTTACGTATCACTGATCTTATACGCGAATGATGAACACTCCTGGTATTTTTTTCTTCAGCCAATTTGTTTGACGCATAACCCATTCTAGGTTTACACTTTCGAACAATATAGGAAAATCTTGTTAAAATTTAGTATGGCATTAATGATAAACTGCCTCTATGCGCCAAACTTAGAGCTCTTCGAGTATAACAGAAAGAATAAGGAGAAAGATCTTCAGAATAGTTTCCGTGTGCAATACACATACATCAATTCGTTTTTTTTTTAGATACGTTAACAAACTGAATATGTTTCATTACATCTCCGTTTACTTTTATACTTCTTTTAGTCCGATTTTTACGCCGAGGAGTAAATAAAAATGTGCTTTTACCTTGCTGACAACAAGCTGCTCCGGCGTGTTTCTTTAGAGGACATTTTTCTCTATTTTTCTCAGCGTATTCTGCGTTCTCGGCTTGCTTCCATCGTCTACGTCATCTTTGTCTCCTGCTTCCGCTTCTTCTCTGTTTTCCGGTTAGTTTTTTTTTAATTTTTTCACATAGTTTTACGCCGCAGCCTGCTTTTTTCTTTGTGCTTCTTCTTCCTCAGCAAGTCTTTACTTGATGCTATAAGGACATTAAATAAATTAAATCTTTCAAAAGTATGGCTTTCTATTCGATGGTTTAAATATTTACAAAACTCATAACAATTTATATTGCACGTGTTACAAATAGTCGCAACAGGTGATGAAAATATATTTTTCTAAGTACAAGACATGAAATATTGTCAATGTTTTCAAACTGATTGATGACAATATGCTGTTGTGCAGCTTACCACATTCTTTTGCGTGCTTGAAATTCATAAATTGTTTAACGAACATCAGTTTTATATATTACGGTAAACTAACAAGTAAAAGCAAACGAAACACAAAAATAATTGATTCACTGTAATTAGCAACAGAATAAAATACAAGGTGCATTGATTGGGTTTTCAGACACTTTCGTACAGTCATTTAAAATTGTCGTAGACACTTTAGGAGTGTGAATCCGAACGCGCCATACTAAACCATTTTTGTCACAACTGCTATTTATTTTAAAATGCAATCTGAATATGAGAAAACTTTTTTGAATGCCACAGAAACGTAGGGAATACTTCATATTGGACCATCTCGTATGAAACAACTATCAGCTTCTGAGTGTATAAGTTATTCAGAAAAGCGTGTGAGTCTCTGAGGAATTATAAGATATGTGTGAGGAGTAAACGAAGTCAAATAAATAATATCATGAATAAGCGTCATCGTTTGTCTGTAAATACAATAAATGCGCAGTTTGATGTCAGTGTTATAACTTAACACTAAATTATTTTCGAGGAATTGAGATAGAGAAGAGTCCCGCGAATGTACCAGTCCACAACTGCATTCTTTTACAAATTATTTGAGCAAGATGAGCACCAATGCAATTCCTAGCCCTTAATATAGTCTAGACATTGCTTCCTGTTACTTTCGGTCATTTAATGAGCTCACGAAAAACTTTAAAGACTTTCCATATAATTGAGGAAATAAACGAGGCTGTGGCGAGGATCATTGACATGCTCACACAAAAGGATTCCACAAAGCTTTTTAGAAGGTGTTCATGCAGTGCAGCCGAAGGAAATTTATTCGAATCGACTCGGGTTTTATATGGTTACTATCAATACAACTACGAAAAACGTCTAGGAAGTTATTGAAGGCGTGACTGTAAATCTGCGGCGCTGTTTGGTATTTTGTAAAAAGTACAGGATCTATTATTTATTTCTTCTTTTTTTTGCAACAATACTCAATTTACGGTGGAATGGTAGCTTTCTGGAGACGTTTGAGACAGAGAAAGTGTCCAGGGGATATACAATATTCCATTGTGTCTCTGGTAAAGGAGATGATGACTTTTGATTTTATATATTTTTCAAAATCCCCTTAGACAAGACATAAACACATTTTATGCAAAGAGCTGAAACATAATATTTTTTTATTATTCAATTTTCACCCCAAAAAGGCACAGTGCCATTTTGAAGTAGGGGGCTACTATCGGTGACATAAGTTGCAGGGGTATTATGAAAGGAGATGAGTAGCAAGACGTCTGTTCTCATGATACTTGAACTTCTGCATATCAGTACAGTTTCGAAAGCAGAATCCCGGAAGGGAGTTCCAAAGTCTAGCAGTTCTGAGGAAAAAATTATTGAAGCAAAAGGCATTCTTACACCTAGGTATTTCTACTGTGAATGGGTGGGATGTAGCTGCTTGCCGGGTTTGTCGTGGTATTCACGTCAACGGTTAGAAGTGCTTGTAGATCGTCAGAGCATTCACCATTAAAGTACTAGTAGAACAGGCAGTGGGATGCAACATTTCGTCGATGGGGCAGAGGTTGAAGCCTCGATGAGAGTTTATCTGAACATACTTCTTTGATGTAAAAAATAAAAATATCCAACGCTAAGTGTTATATATGAAGACATATCCGCTTCCCACTTTACAGCAAAAATATTGTTCTCGGAATGTGAGGAGTAAAAGGGGAAATAAAAGATACATGGTTTATAAAGAGAACACTACTGCACTTAATCCTCTTCATTTAAAAGTAACGCGTCTCTGTCTTTCCTCAAATGTTGAATGTTCCACCCGATTATTTATTCTCTTGATATGGACAATCCGTAATATCTTATAACTTTGTGTAACTTACCAGTACGAGTGCGTGGACAATATATATTAAAAGCAGACGCATACATTTTAGTTTGCTTTCCCACGAAAAGAAACATATGAGACAAGGCGGTTTTTTATGTGGCAAAAATAGCTACCTTAATAGTGCAATCTAGCAACTGCAGACAAAAAAATTACTTTGTGTAAAAGGGGTTCTACTACATTGCTTAGACAACTTCTTAGCACCAAGACAAGATCTTTGGTGCGTGCATTGAATTTTCGAGAAGAATGGCCACCTGTTAACTTACTTCACCTAAATAGCATTTTACCGTATTTAGTTATTTTAGTTTATGTTCAAATTGGTAAACATCTCCGGATCAGGATAATAGACTTGTTTGCATTCATAAAATGTCACGCTAATATCGAGTACACGTCATCCTTCTCTATAAGTCACATTCTAATTGATAGTGTTCTTCCAAAATGACTATATCTGAAGTATAAAACCATAAATAAACTTTTTGAACGTATTACATTTTTCTATTTTTGTATTTCAGCTCATATGGTAATTCGATGAGTTGCTTTTGTTGAGTTTTTTTTTTCGGACTAATGGTCTCTCACATAAACTATCATGTAAAAATGTTATTGAATAAGGATTTGTGACCGTCTTAAACGCTATTTTTAGCATTGTATTTTATTGTGAACAATAGTGTGTTATTCGGCCTTCGTGCCTCACTGAACTAATCGACGTCATTTACACACACAAAACTCTTTGCCGTATGAGCTTGCCGGTTTTATATTTATTTTTCTAAATTTTCTTTATTTACAAAGAGGAGATTATTTATAAGAGCTTGTAAGCCACTCAAGGATGGGGTTTATTTAGTGTACAGTATTCAATGGGACAAAGTTTTAGTAATCATTTAATGTAAAGATTTTGTAAATTGGCTTGCATAAAAGGACGACTCATTAACAAGTTGCTTCGATGGACTTAAAGACGAATGTATTGTAGTCAGTTCCGAAGGAGGAACACGAAAGCTTGTCAATTTACATCCATGTGAGCTCTCTGTACATTTAATAATGCAGGGGCAAAAACTCGAATTCTTAGCGAGAATTGACCAGATATACAACACTATAATGTGGACGATGATTCAAAGAAGATGTACTTTCGTAAATAACACTTAAATACATCTAAGTTACGAGGTGTCTTCGATAAGTTCCTATGCGTTATTTCGTATTTGTATTTTTATTGATAGTACACTCATGGAAATGTATTTCCCTTCGAAGCATTCCCCTCCATTTTTAATGCATTGTTTTATCGTTCTAACGACTTATAGAAATTCCCAAAGATATCATCTTGTGTGAGGGTGTCAATGAGCCTTGTCACAGCCTATTTCCTCTTTTTCAAGTGTCTCATAACCACAACTCTTAAAGTTTTCGTCTAGCTTATGGAGTAACAAATGCAACATAGAGAATGGTATGCATTGTGTTGATTCCGTTCTTGATCGCGGAGTCTTTTACAAGAATCGAGTTCTGGACTGCGCAATTGGAACAAACTTCAAGCAAATATTCCGCATCTTCTGCCCCATGTAAATAATTATATGCACCCTCTTCAGACTGGAATCAAACTGTGTACTACCCATCTCGATGAACAAGTGACAGTCAATATACATGTTATTCTTTATTTGGCCAATCAACTGTGCTGTTCTGACATCCTTACTCCACCACAAACGCTGATCAGTCTTCAAAGCAACCATGCCTTTCTTGTTCCTCTTATGCCACTTAAATCCGATGGTCGATTTACACATGATTGTCCTACAGCAGTCTGCAGTATTTCATATGTGTCCTTGTCATTTTTCAACTTTAAAACATAGTTTTGTTGCATATATTTCTTTAACAGCGTCATGACGTCCTAATTGAATTTTAAAAAAATATCCAGCTGTGAATATCAATATTTAGTAGGGTGTGTTCTTATACTTGATGTCGCTGTAAATTTTAACCGGAAACATACAAATTAATTAGTAATCTTATAAAATGTATAGCAATAACATAATGAATTTTCAAATATCTACGGCAATTTTAATGCCTGTACAAAAAAAATAATCCAACACTTTAAGCTTCCTCATATATAGATATATATTGAAAATACACATCAAGTTCCCATTAAACATTACTTGTAATTCTGGCTCTTTATTGCGCAAGTATTACATTACTTCATGAGAATTATTATTTACGTTAGAATTCATCGCAATCTAGTCGGTACATTTTATACCCAATGCATATCTAAATTGCTTTGGAGAAAATATTGGCTGACATCCAGGTTGTACATTAGGACGAGTGCTCGCTAGATTAAACCCCTATCAATATGAAAGCAGAGTCTAAGAGACCCTGTGGCATCAAAAGCAGACGAAGCCAAGAGTAAATCCCTGAAGTATAGATCGCATTTTAAAGTTGATCCAACAGAAATTATACGCGGACGAATGGATTCAGTAAGTATGAGTTTCTTGTTAACCGGCCCTAATAAGTAGGCGCATTTTGAATATTTCTGACAACATAAAATTATATATATATATATATATATATATATATATATATATATATATATATATTAGTGATGGGACGATCCAATATTTTCCCGATATCGATACAATTAATGATTCTTTTGCTGAATTCCCGATTCCGATACAATTACCGATTCCGATCTCGCTTCTTTCTGAATCCCTAAATAGTTACAATAAAGCTGTCATTTTGATCGGATTATCGTAAAACACACATGTTCAGTGTGCAGATATTTTGCTTTAATGTGAAAACACACTTGTGGGAGTCATCTACAGATTTTAGTTTGACTGATAGTTTAAAATATTTATTATTTTATCATTATTACCACGTGCAGATTATTTTGTTTCAAACAAAATAAAGTTTTAAAAAAGCGATCATTAAAGGAATCATTTTGGCATAGGAATAATAATACAATTTTTTTCCGAATTCAATACCGATTCCAATACCGATTCTGATACCCCTAAAAGTTCCGATTTTTCCGATTCCCGATAAACACTAATATATATATATATTGCAATAAGTCATGAAACTATTGTACCTAAAATTCCTCTCCAAACTACAAAATACTGCTGCTTGTATACTAAGCAAGTACCTCCTATAGATACTTTACCTCCAAGATGACTGCCTTGTCTGTTTTGCATGACAAACCTTATTATTTTTTACTTAAATTCTCTTTCTCCTGATCACTAACAAATCAAATCTGCTCTACTTCCTAAGTTGACACTAAACAAATCCGTCTCACGTAACTTAGATGGGTCCTTGCTCTCCGCCCTTGACCTTAACAAACTCGCAAATCGATACCCATTAACACCTAAAATTTCCTAGGCATGCTCCCGATTATAACTCCCAACCCATAACCAAGCTTCTAAGTAAATACTTACTAGCCTTAGTCCAATACATTGACTTAAAGTAATCTATAATGAACAGTAACCGTTAATATCTCTTTATTAAGAGATAGTATTGCAATAATTATTACACAAACTAAACCGGTACTCATTGAAATAAAAACTTCCGGATATTAAGAGAAAGGCGAAGTCATTCTCCTTAGTTGTAGTCTAAAGGCAACTTGCTCAAATTGTCTAAAATTCCATGCATTCGTATACAATACTACTTATCCATCCATCTATACTTTTACTATACTTACAGAATATGCAATAACCTATATCTATCAGGTATAACTGTACTCCATATCAAATGTTCTCTTGTCTCTATACTGAACATATCTAATCTTTCAGTCTTACTAAATGACCGGTTTGGGCACCAAATCAGAATTTCTAATAGAAAGTAGATCATACTCTAGCACTTTATCCTAATTCCTAAACCTACTAAACCATATCTAACCATACATTCCTAAACCTACTAAACCATATCTAACCATACATTGCTAAACTTACAAAACTATATCTAACCATACATCAACTCGACTCTCTCGATCCAATACTGTAGCAAATTTAACTGCTTCCACTGCATGAATTTTTACGTATGCCCTCTCTCAGTATAAATGAAAATGGACAGCATAATAATGCCCTTTTTAAACCACACTTGAGGAGTGAAAATCTTCTGTAGAAGCTAACCTAAATGCCCGATTTTCCAGGAGATATTAACCTAAATAACCAATAAATATTAACTACCCATGCGGGGTCGCAGAAATACCTGGATTAGGACCCAGGCGCGGGGCGAACCCCCTCGGAGCTGATGGACCCGTAGGTCTTCCCAGGCCATCCGTCTAGGAGAAGGAAAACTCTGAAACTAAACCTAGGGGAGGGAGGTCTCTTCAGTCCTGGACGACAACCTTCCTAGAGCTGGTGACTCAAACAAATCACCGGTTGGCAAACCTAAACTGCTTAAGGAGGAGATAGACTCTGTCTATCGCTCGGCTTTCATACTCCTTCTTTGCCTATTGGCCAGGCGTAGAGGTACTATCACAGGGACTCGCTTGAATCACCCAGTGGTTGACCTTGTTTCCTGACTAGGGTAATGAACGCCGCTTTTCCCCACTCCTGCCACATCCCATCCCCCTAAACTGGACACAGTGGGGTGCTTCAGTGCCATATATGTCAGTGCAGTTGGACTGGGCTGGCTTTGCCTAATGGATTGAGGGTACCGGATTGACAGTTCCTGGCTGCTGTTTCCGACTGATAGTACAGGAGCCCTAACTCTTCGGTAGCGCTTAGAGCGGCTGCTCCATCAACAGTTGTAAAATATCGGGATGTTTGTAGTGCCATGTCGCGCATGGAAAGGGACCCTGCACTCATCCCCGGTGGGCTTTCCTGAGGCCACAATCCTGTGGGTGAGGACAGCTGATGGTCTACTTGTATTGCATGTCTGGTATTCTGCACAACTACTTGTCCAGCATCCCCTCACTCATCCACCCTAACTGAAACTTTTAAATAAAATAAAATGAAATGACAGCTCAAGCAAAAGTTACGTTTAAACCAGGACCAAACTCAAAGAAAACCAACCTGCCTCCTCCCTTGAGGCTTGCATTTACTAATATCCGCGGGCTTAGAACTAACTTAGATGATGTTGAGTCATTTCTCCTTGTAAACACCCCGGATATCTTAGCATTAAGTGAAACTAACCTTCACTCCTCCATACCTTCTAACCACTTTAACATGCCTGGTTATCTCCCACTTTACCGTAAGGACTCGGACAGACATATGCATGGACTTGGAGTCTATATTCGAAACACCCTCCCCCTAACTAGAGAAATAAAACTAGAATCAGAGGGCCAGGCCTTTATGTGCTTCAGACTAAATATGCAACACAATATTAGCTACTTATATTTTCTCTACCGCTCTCCTTCAAACCGAGACTGTACCCTAATAAACAAAGTCTCAGACAGCATAGATATAGCACTCTCCCTCGATACTAGCGCACAAATACATGTATTTGGTGACTTCAATGTCCACCACAGTAACTGGCTAGGATTCTCAAATCACACAGACGTAGCTGGTAGCGCCACATATAGCTTCTCTATATCTCATTCCCTATCTCAGATGGTTACATTTCCGACACGTTTCCCAGACCAGCACGATCAACATGCCTCACTTCTAGATCTCTTTCTGACAACAGTTCCCAATGACTGTACAACAAATGCCCATAGCCCACTCGGGAATGCTGATCACGCTGTGATAATGGTAGAAATCAGCCTAAATTCTCGCCCTAAAACTGAAGACCCACTACTCAAAACAACGAGGTATTACAAAAAGGCTGATTGGGAAGCCATCAGGGAGCTCATCAGAGATGCCCCATGGCAAAATGTCTTTACTCTTCCAGTGGAACAGTGTGCAAATGAGACAACTGAATGGTTCAAAACTGCTATTGAAGCACATGTTCCCGCACGGAAATACTATAGCAAGCCCCACTCCCCCCAATGGTTTACTTCTGCTTGTGCAGCTGCCATTTGTCAAAGGCAGCATGCGTTCCGCAGATTCAACCGACATAAGTCCAGCTCAAATAAACAGAAGTTTATAGAAGCTAGAAATAATTGTAAGAGAGTGATAGACACAGCTAAGTCAGATTACTCTGAAACCACCAGAAAGCGCATCGAAGCACAGAAATTAGGAACCCGGGATTTTTGGAAAATCTACAACAGCGTAGTTAATAATGGACAGTCAATTATTCCCCCACTAACAAACAATCATGAGGTTGCTTGCACGGCAACTGACAAGGCTAATCTGCTTGCCAGTCGGTTTGCCTCAAACTCCACACTGAACTCGGTACACCACTCACTCCCTGATTTTCCTCTGCGAACAGACGCCACACTTGATGACTTGAAAATCACCCCTTCTCAGGTACATGCTATTATAAAAAACCTAGACACCTCTAAAGCATGTGGACCAGATCTCATCCCGGCTGTGCTATTAAAAAAATGCTCTGCCGAGGTTGCTCCAGTTCTGTCCAAACTTTACAATAAATGCCTTAACGAATCTTGTTTTCCCGACTGCTGGAAAACCGCCTCTGTGGTACCAGTCTTCAAGAATTCTGGTGAAAGAACTGACCCACTAAATTATCGCCCCATTAGCCTCCTCCCGCTTTTCGCCAAAATATTTGAGTCCTTAGTTAATAAAGCCCTAGTCCAGCACCTAACAGCTGCTAAACTCTTGACTGACAAACAATATGGATTCAGGCAAGCCCGTTCAACAGCAGATATCTTAACTGTAGTTTCTGAACGTATATACCGTTCATTGGATAAAACAGGGGAGGGTAGAGCGGTGGCCCTTGATATATCTAAGGCTTTTGACAGGGTATGGCACGATGGTCTTCTAAGGAAAATTAGATCATATGGAATCACTGGAAGAATTCATAACGTAATTAAATCCTTCTTAAGTAATAGAAAAATCAAAGTTGTCCTCGACGGACGTACATCCAAACAATATGACATAAATGCGGGAGTGCCTCAGGGGTCTATCCTTGGACCTCTATTGTTCCTGATATTCATAAACGACCTCCCTGATAATATTGTTTCGGAGATGGGTATATTTGCCGATGACACCACTCTCTATAACAGATATGAGGGGAAAACAAATGAACACATATCCAAGAAAATGGCAGAAACACTAGAGGATGACCTCCAATCCGTAGTGGAATGGGGACAAAAATGGTTGGTCTCATTCAATGCTGCTAAGACTAAGCTTGTTTCCTTCAATAACTACAAGAAACCTTCTCTACCACCAATAGCAATGGCCAAGAACACATTGCCTGAAAGTACTTCTTTTAAACTCCTCGGCCTAACGTTTACAGGGAATATGAACTGGAATAGATACATTGAGAGCATTGCCAAGGCTGCTGCAAGGAAGGTTGGCTCCCTCTACCGTGCTAGAAAACTACTTACGCCTGCCAGTATCCTATACCTCTATAAGGCAACCATTCGCCCATGTATGGAGTACTGTTGTCACATCTGGGCTGGTGCATCTGCTGCTTGTCTCTCGCTCCTGGACAGGGTTCAAAAAAGAGTCGCAAACCTGATAGGTCCTGAACTGTCATCTGGGCTTCAACCTCTGTCCCATCGACGAGATGTTGCATCCCTCTGCCTGTTCTACAAATACTTTAATGGTGAATGCTCTGACGAACTGCAAACACTTGTACCTCCCCGACGTAACTACCCCCGACAAACCCGACAAGCTACTAAGTCTCATCCCTTTACAGTGGAGATCCCTAGGTGCAAGAAAGCCTTTTACTCCAATAGTTTCTTCCCCAGAACTGCGGGTCTTTGGAACTCCCTTCCGGGATTCTGCTTTCCCAACTGTACTGATATGCAGAAGTTCAAGTGTAATGTTAACAAACATATTTCTACTCTTCTCCCTTCATAATGACCCCGCTAATTAATTCCCTAATAGTAGCCCCCTGCTTCAAAGTGGCACTGTGCCTTGTTTGGGGTGAAAATTGAATAAAAAAAAAAAAAAAAAAAAAATATATATATATATATATATATATATATATATATATTAGTGATGAGGCGATTCCAATATTTTTCCTGATTCCGATACAATTTCCGATTCCGTACTAAATTCTCGATTCTAATACAAATACCGACTCCGATTCTTTTGTAAATCTCTCAATATATTACTATATAGTTGTTATTTTCCTCGATTTCTGTAAAACATAAACATATGTTAAATATACAAGTATTTTCCTAAACGTAAAATTACACTTGTGGAGGCTGATCTATCGATTTTAGCTTTAATGGTATATTAAAATCAATCCACATTTAATATGTTATCACTATTACCGGCCATGGAAGATGTTGCTATAAAAAATTCAATGAAATGTAAATTAAAATAATTGTTTTGTGCATCGAAAAATAGACACCATTATTTCGATTCCAATACCAAATCCGATATCCCAAAAATTTCTTGATTTTTTCCGTTTCCCGATTCCGATTAATCGTCCCAACACACACACACACAACACAACACAACACAACACAACACACACACACACACACACACACACACACACACACATATATATATATATATATATATATATATATATATATATATATGCAAATCGGTTATTACAGCGTTCATCTTTTAAAAAACATTTTATCAAGATAGAAACACCTGAACACGGACAAGATGATGCATTAATTATATTTAACTGGAATATAAATCAACTTTTCGTACGCCCAATGTCATAAAATCTTCATCGCAATTATTATACTAAGTATAAAATCTAGAAATAAAAACTAGTTTAGGAAATTTTCGATAAGACATAAAGAAAGAATATCTTGGAAAGTATTGAAAAAGTAAAAAAAATACAAAATGAAAATCTTTAAAAAATTACAATATAAAAATGTAACAGAAATGTAGGAGTTATAAATATGTGAATAATAAGAATATAACAATAAAACATATACTACTACTACTACTACTACTACTAATAATAATAATAATAATAATAATAATAACATTAATAAAATAATAATAATAATAATAATAATAATAATAACATTAATAAAATAATAATAATAATAATAATAATAACATTAATAAAATAATAATAATAATAATAATAATAATAATAACATTAATAAAATAATAATAATAATAATAATAATAACATTAATAAAATAATAATAATAATAATAATAATAATAACATTAATAAAATAATAATAATAATAATAATAATAACAATAATAATAATAATAATAATAATAATAATAATAACAAAATTAATAAAATAATAATAATAATAATAATAATAATAATAATGATAATAATAATAATAATAATAATAATAATAATAATAATAATAATAACATTAATAAAATAATAATAATAATAATAATAATAATAATAATAATAATAATAATAATAATAATAACATTAATAAAATAATAATAATATAATAATAAAAAGGTACGGAAAAATAGAATGATGAATAATATTTATCATTCTATTTTTCCGTTTCTTTTTCTTTCCTTTTTTATAAACAATAAATATATTTCAATCTCTCCCCGCCCGGCTAAATCAATTTAAACCCCACTTTCAACCCGTTCCTTCCTCCTCCCACCACTAACACTAACTCTCAAACCTGTTGTCATGGTGATCCTTTAAATTAACTGTTACTTATGCCGTTATGACTATGAATAGCGTCTTTTGATTTAAAACCGTTATAAACTAAAAAAAAAATAAACGTTCATAAGAATTAACACATAATTAATATTTAATTATAAACCCCTCTCTTATCGTATAAACTCCTACAACTTTAAATTCCAACGTCCTCTCCCCTCCCCCCGCCCCCTTCTTTTCTAACTCCCCTTCATGTACGATTTTCCCATTCTTATTTGATTTTATAACTTAGTCCATGAATTCTGACGATGCTAGTTGGACATTTCCTCTCTTTGGGGGTTTTCCTCTAGTTGAAACAATATGTAAACTCATTCTGAACACATAGTAATAAATTTTATATATATATATATATATATATATATATATATATATATATATATATATATATATATATATATATATATATATATGTTGTTTATTTCAATGATTTAAGCGCCAAAATAAATAGAATGTGACGCTGAAACTGTACACAGTAAGACAATACGTTTTACTGTCGGATGATTAATTGTTTATGTACACATGCGCAACCGGAATTGTACACCGGCTGTTGCTTACAACAACCGTTACCAGGTCATTTGTGATTCATAGTCATATATATATATATATTTATGTGTGTGTGCATATATATATATGTGTGTGTGTGCATATATATATATACATATATATATATATATATATATATATATATATATATATATATATATATATATATATATATATATAGGGTGACCAAAATGACGGGTCCAATTCTTATTAAGCCCCCTTTTTTAGTGTATATATATATGTGTGTGCATATATATATATATATATATATATAGGGTGACCCAAAGTGACGGGTCCAATTCTTATTAGCCCCCTTTTTTTAGTGTTTTCTCCGAATGAAATGAAAGCCATGGTCAAAACACTTGGATCGTTGGCCTTTTTTTTTCTCCGTTGACTGATAAATGATGTGAAAAACAATTTAATGCCATCTTTTCTTTGGGGTCACCATCTATATATTAATTTGCTTGTACGTACGGTGTCATGTCATCATCATCGCAAACATTAATTAATGAAACGCGTCATCATCATCGCAAACATTAATTAATGTGAATTATCTCCCTTTATTGTTTTATCTTTATCAGTTAAAAATCAGTAACCCCTTTTATTTCCCAAAAGTTCCCGAACAAAAAAAAAATAATAATAATAACTGTCTATTTATGGTTCCGGATTATTTTAAAGGCAATTATGCATAGAAGGTATCGTTCCACAGTTTAAATAGTATTTTACTTACATTTTTAACGATGTTTTCTGTTTATTATTGTAGGAACGTATATTCTATTTTATTCAGTAATAAATATATTTTTTACATTTAACGTTACGAGTTCGTTTTTTTTGTTTACTGTGCCACTTTATGTTTTTGTTTATTTACTTTTTATTTACACAACAAAAAATATGTTTCCAAATAAATGTTACAAAAGCCAAGAATGACTGTATTAAATGAATAACCAAAGTCACCATTCGCAAATACACTGAGTAACATAGTCAAAACCTATTTTACGTCTTGTTCTGTTTTGCTTTTGTTTTACGGCATATCAATCTTTTTTCGTGTTATTTAATGCCGAATCGAGTAATTTTGTAACATTTATACATCTTCACGTTGTTTACATAGTTATTATTTATGTTTTGTCGGTTTTATTTGCTTCTTTTACAGACATTCATCATCTTCTAATGCCCACCGACAGAGCATACATATTTAAATACTATAAAAAATGGACACGACAATTTTTTAATATGAAATAAAACACTTTGTTTCATTACTTACAATTTAATTTATTTAAAGAAATATTTATTTCCTATTTAAAGATTTTCAGTATATTTTATTTAACTGAAGAAATATTTATTGTTCATACATAACCCTTCTCCCCATAACCGTTTTTTTATGCAGTAAAATACTGTTTCAATAATTATGGTTTAAATAAATATTTATTCCTTATTTAAAGATTTACAGTATAATTTATTTAACTGACAAAATATTTATTGTTCATACATATATTTTCCCTTATTTTTTTTACATTGTTAGGTAAAATTTCAGAATAGTTAACCCCTCCCCATATTAAGAATGGCGTTTAGCATGATTCTTACAATAGTGTTATCAAAGTTTAATGATTTTTCTTAAACAAAAATTATAAAAAAGATACAAGAGTATTTTAAACATTTTTTTCATTAAATTGTTATTTAGGTTAAGATTTAGAATAGTCAAACCCTCTCCCCTTATTAAGAATGGCATGTTTATTATTTCAGCATGATGCTTACATTTTTCTTAATATAAAAAAAAGATACAAGAAAATGTTAAGCTCTTTTTTTTTTAAATTAAACTGTTAGATCAAAGATCAGAATAACTTACTTTATAGCCAATTAGCCAGCTGTATTAAAATGTTTTAGCATTTAATACCTAATAAGGTTTTCGCTTCAATGTCACAAGCAGACGATATCGATTCAAAGGAGGTAATTCGTCAACAATTGTTTTAGCCGAATTTTACGGTAAAGTGTAGTGGATTGGTGGATATATTATACATATCCCCCAGTTTGTATTTATTTGCTTCCCCACTGAGCAAATTAGGCACACGGCCGTTTTTTTAATGTGGAGAGAGAGAGGGAGGGGGAGGGAAATAGGGGACCAGCTCCCGATGGGTGGGAAATGGGAGTTGGATAGGAACTGTTGGTATGAAGAGTTGCCCCTACATTGACCAACGTAGATATGTGGGGTTACCCCCATATATGGTCTTTGCTTGCAGTATCTGTCGGAACAGATGGTATTTATTTGCTCCCCCACCGAGCAAATTAGGCACAAGGCCGATTTTGAAAGTGAGGAGTGAAGGGGAAATAGGGACCAACTCCCCGGGGAGTAGGGGAGCTGGATAGTGACAATTGGTATGAAGGGTTTCCCCTACATTGACCAAGGTCTTATATGTGGAGTTGCCCCCACACATGGTCTTTGCTTGCAGTATCTGTCGGAACAGATACTACACTTTGATCTTGTAGCCCGGGCCGCAAAGGGCGGGGGACAGTGTATATACATATCCCCCAAGTTATTCATTTGATAAAAGCAATATTTAATGAGCATGGTTCTTCTTGCCAGGCAATGGGTTTACCTGAACTAACAGGTGATCCTCCAATAGATAATATGACTCGAAATACAAACAGGCCTAATGTTGAATTGTTAAACAATGAACAATTAGAGGTATTTAATACTATAATCAAGGCTGTCATGGCAACTGAAAAAGAAGCCCCACACAACAATTGCTTCTATTTAGATGCCCCAGCCGGACCAGGAAAAACCATTTTATCCAACATGTTATATGATTACTTCACCTCCAGCAGTACTGTAACCGCCACTGTGGCATTGCAGCAATGCTACTAACTTCAGGGAAAACACTCCACAGTATATTCAAACTACCTGTACCTCTGACAGAAACCGGTGTCTGTAACGTTTCTCCTGTATCAGAGCATGCTTCTTTTTTGAGAAAGGCAAAGGTATTCATCATAGACGAAGCCTCTATGATACCTAATCATGCACTGCTTGCTATAGATAGATGTTTACAAGATATAATGGGTAACGATAAAATATTTGGTGGAAAATTTCTCATACTTGGAGGTGACTTCAGGCAAATTTTGCCAGTAGTGCCACATGGATCACCTACATCTAATATAGACACCTGTCTTAAAAGATGCCCATTGTGGCATCATTTCAGTCAATTACAACTAACACAAAACGTCAGAACTAACATAAATGAACAGGACTTTTCAAGATGGCTCGTTCATCTTTGTAATGGTACACTAACGAACAGTCTTAATGACGTTCTTGTAGATGCCATAGATGTTCCTGATATTCGGTATGTAATGGTTCTCTAATCTCAGAAATATTTGATTGCAGCCCTCACGAAATGGAAAATTGAATCATCATCTCTAAAAATTACAGAATGTTTAACAGTAAATGTAGAAATTCTAAATAATTTTCCCGGAGGCATAAATACATATTTAAGTGCAGATTACATCTCGGATTATGATGCTGAACTTCAAAATTATCCTATCGAGTTCATAAATTCATTAACTCCATCTGGAATATTACCTCACCGACTTAATGTGAAAATAGGGGCAATAGTAATGCGACTGCGAAATTTAGCCATAAATCAAGGAATTTGTAATGGAACTAGGATGAAAATAAAAGAATGTCATCAAAACAGCATCATTGCTATTTTAATTAATGGGTCTAATAGGGGTTCCACAGTTATCATTCCAAGAATTAAGTTAAAGCCAAGTGATAAAAATGTTCCGTTTGCATTTCATCAGATACAGTTTGCAATACGATTAGCATATTCACTGACCATCAATGAAGCACAAGGTCAAACTTTGGATAAGGTTAGTATATATCTTCAACAACCTGTATTTTCTCATGGTCAGCTGTGTGTGGCATGTTCAAGAGCTCGATTTAAGCACAGTGTGAAATTTAAGGTAATGCAACTGCATAGAGATAATAATCAGGGCAGAAAGCGTGGTGTAACATATACTACGAATATTGTTTACCGTGACGTGCTATGAAAACAATCAGGAACAGCTATGGAATCTAAAAATCAACTTGGATGTAAATATGATTTTGGAAAAAATGTTTTTTTTTAAATTGCTTTCCTTATATTTAAAATTCATAATTTAATGAAAATGTAGTGTACAGTTTGTTTAACCTACCTCATATCATTTAGATCATCGAAAAATCAAAATTTAACTGTATTTCGTAAGATTTACAGAAACACTTCATTTTCTATCCATGTAATACACAAGAGTCTGAATATTATAACAGATTACAATGTTTTTATCGAAAAAAAAACTTGTACATAAAATTCAAAGTGTTCTATTTATATTATCAGGAAGTTGTGATGCATTAATTGAAATCTATATCACTAATTCGACTTAAAAATATAAAATTTGAATAAAATTTAAAATAAATAGAAAAGTCTATTGCATATGTAAAAGTTGACGGTTGCTTATTTAACTTCATTAAAAGTCAACCAAGAACTGCTCAATATTCTGGCTTAATGGATCATTTAGCAAGGAGTGAAGATGGGGATTCTGGTGTACCAGTTATTCTACCATCTTCATTTACAGGAAGTCCTAGGAATCTTCAACAACTGTATCAAGATGCAATGGCAGTTTTCTGTAAATATGGAAAGCCAGACCTATTTCTTACCTATACATGTAATCCAAGATGTCCTGAAATATTAAACAACTTGGGGTCATCAGAACTTTCACAAAATCGATGTCAACAATGCCATACAGTTTTTTTTTTTTAATTCACAGTCTGACTCCCCAGAACCTGCTGACTGACCACTATTCTCACTCCAAGCAGCTGATCAACGTCCCTGTCACCGCCTCAATCATCACCAGCACTTCCTGACAATATCAACAGCATCAGGTACGATCGCATTGGCCATCAATAAAAGTTTTAACTACAGTTCTTTGTTTGTTCTACTTGCTTCCATACGTTCATTTTTGTAATATAACAATAAGGAATTTCTTATTGATGTGTTTTACAAGATTTTAACTACCGTGGAATTTCCACGGGCCCTGCTAGTTTATATATATATATATATATATATATATGTATATATATGTATTTATATATATATATATATATATGTATTAGCTATTAATATATATTATAATCATTACAGCTATTAATCGATGCTGACAATTAATTTATTTGTAGATTAGAGCACTGTTGCAACGGGCGGGTGTAGAAATATTTACGGCACTGATTCCTGGCTCGATGGTGCCCTTGAGACTGTTAATGGCCCGGTTTAAGTTCGGTTGAAGAAAGGTGTATGTCTACCCGCATTTACAAGTTGTGATACAACGAGTGAGTAATGTATGAATGCATGTGGATGACAATATATATATATATATATATATATATTATATTGTATAAATATATATATATATATATACATATATATATATATATATATATATATATATATATATATATATATATATATATATATATATATGTATATATTAAATTATTCTACAACCGGGCAGGGTCCAGTCGCTTGCTAGCCTATCTATAAATGTGAAGTGGTGTATACAGAAAAAGAAACAAAAAGTGAAAGGGATATATATATATATATATATATATATATATATATATATATATATATATATATATATATATTTGTGTGTGTGCGTGGTTGCGTGTGTGTATTTAACATATGAATAATTCTTGAAGCAACGCAATTCTTATTAATTGTTGGGGATATTTCATAGTTTAAACATATATTATTAAAAAAAAAAATTAGATCCGTCAACGAGCAGAAACTAATACACTGTTCCAATATATTTTACTTCCTTTACTAAAACTCCACGTTTAAAATAAAGTTAATGGTCTGCTAAATATATAATTAAACAAACATATACATTTAAAGAGACTAATTGCGTCTTTTAGGAATACATCCATAATATAAAGCTCATATGTCCGTTTAATGTATGTATGTATGTTTTTTATCTCACAAAACCCTAGCCTACAAACACTCGTGTAACGGCGGGCACCCAGGCTATTTTTTATAAATTAGCAACGACCTCCTTAGTACGGTTATATAGAAAACAACAATACAACACACGCACATACATACGAATAATAATAATAATAATAATAATAATAATAATAATATATATATATATATATATATATATATATATATATATATATATATATGACTTCCGGTTCGTTGACTGTCATGGCTCTTGTGAGCTGCGACGTAGTTTGGCTGTGGAATTTATTATACAATCTCTCACATTCTAAAAATCCTATTATAAGTTGCTCGTTGGATTAGCATTGCTGGACGGCGTCGTCCTTTCGAGATAAAATCCTACTTGTGAGACATCGGCAAGGGTTATTGACTGGTTATATATATATATATATATATATATATATATATATATATATATATATATATATATATATGAAAATAATTCAAATAATACTCCGAGGATATATAGAAATTATAATTTAAGATATTCTACCTAAATATAATTTCCTTTACTTTATTCATTCAGAAGAATTCTTACAACGTAGACGAAACGTTGATAGATATATAGCACTGTCTGTATGTTATTTCTTTAGAAGAGACGTATGTATTATTGTTGTTTTTGTTGTTCGTCTTAGTAAGAGAGCCTTAGAGCGTTCATGTTGTGTGCAGATATATCGCGGATATATCCAGAGAAAGACATATTATGAGATAGAGACAGTCTTACATATATAGAGACACGATATAGGTTACTACAGGAGAGCCGAGCATGTAATTCAATGAGAGGATATTTATGATATATTGACAGATAGACCGAGAGCTAGTGCATTTGGCATTTACGTTTGACAGTTCTGTGAATGGAACTGTTTCTATAAACATTGCCACATATATTTCTTACCTATTTTTGATATGATGATTTTCACAAGGTCTTATGATATAAATGAGCAATAACTTTTCTGTTGAAAACATAACTCGAAGATGCAGATGAAAAAAGATGATGATTCCGGTTATTTATTTATTTTTTTTTACACAGTTATCACCACTTATCAAGGGCCGGAAGCCACTCAGGGATAAGGGTTATTGCAAGTACATTACGTTAGTGAGGAGATTTGCTACTATGTTTACTTAAGGGGGCGGTTCATTAGGAATTTTTAACATTGGACTTGAAGACAACAAAGTTGTAGTCCGGAGGGAAGCAGGCAGACGGAACAGAGTTCCACAGGCGTGCAGTTCTAAGAAAGAAGCTTTGTTCATGAAATCTGCGTTTTGATTTAGGCACAGATATAGAGTGGGGGAAATTTTTCACAGTGAATTCAGCTAGACGGGTGTTTTTCGTGAAATATTGACGAGGGGGGACCAGAGATTTGAGTTCAGACGAGCATCTGCCATGGAAATAACGACAAAACAAGGACAGGCTCGCAACCATATAATGTGACCGGTCAATGGCTTAGCATCAAAGAATTCATATCTTGCATGATTCGTCTTCTAACACTGCTTCTAAGGTACTCTTGCAGTTCTGTCTCTGATTCGTCTCTTCTCCCCTGAGTGACTGAGTCCGACCGACTAATTTTTTTGACTGCCTGACCAAAGCTCTCTATACTGAGAACCATGACGTCATTGCAAGACTAACAAGCACATATTGGGCACATGGCATGACATGCCTCCGTCTTTAAGCATGAAATGTTACTCACATATTTGAACTCCTATTTCTCTAACATACTTTACAAATATGTTTTCCATTGTTCTTATCTAGATTCCTTATTTTAATTTCATTTAAATAAAAAAAAAATTATCGTTACATTCCTTTCTCTATAAACAGATATCTAACTATTATGTATGAGCTAAACAATGGCAATTCCACATTCCTTATTTTCACTAACATACTGTATTTCTTTTAACTTATGATTGGAATTCTCAATTCCAAATCTAGCTTCGCAAGTTCCATCCTTGACTATCCTATTGTATATTTACTTACTTACAAGAACAGGCGGATGTTCCATAAAGTGTACTCTGTTAAACATTCCCCCTCTCTCCTTCTCGCTTTCCATCTTTCTCGTTCTCCCTATATATATGTACACTCATGTATGTATGTATATATACATGTATATATACACATATATGTGTGCACATATATAGGTATATATATATATATATTTATATATATATATATACGCACATGCATATATACACACAAACATATATATATATATATATATTTTTTTTTTTTTGAACAGAGAACCAAGCCTAGAATCGGGCGATCAAGCCTTTATGTGCTTTAGACTAAGCATGCAACATACCATTAGCTACTTTTATTTTCTATACCGCTCTCCCGCGACTCAGGACTGCACCAAAATAAGCAAAGTCTCTGACAGCATAAAAACAACACTCTCTCTCGACACTAGCGCACAAGTACATGTATTTGGTGACTTTAATGTCTACCACAAAAACGGGCTTGGATTCTCTACTCACACAGATGCAGCGAACAGCACAACACATAGCTTCGCTATATTTCACTCCCTGTCACTAATGGTTACGTTTCTAACACGTTTCCTTGACCAAAAAGAACAACACGCATCATTCTAGATCTGTTTCTTACCACAGTTCCCGATGATTGTATAACAAATGCTGACAGCCCACTCGGGAACGCTGATCATGCAGTGATAATGGTCGAAATCACCCTAAACACTAGACTTAAAACTGAAGAGGCAATGCTTAAAACAACGAGACATGATAACAAGGCTTACTAAGAAGCCATCGGAGATTTTATCCGAGATGCCCTATGGGGAAATATTTTTTTGCGCACTGCTGAACAGTGCGTAAATGAGACCACTGAATGGTCTAAAACGGCAATTGAAGCACTTGTTCCCATGCTGAAATTTTATAGCAAGCACCACTCTTCCCAATGGTTAACTTCTACTTGCACAACTGCCATTGCTCAAAGGCAGCATGCATACCGCAGATTTAACCGACATAAGTCCAGTTCAAACAGACAGAAGCATATAGAAGCTAGCTGAAACGCTAAGAAAGAAATAGCGACAGCCAAGAGATAATTTACTGAAACAACTAAAAGCGCATCGAAGCACAAAAATTAGGAGCTCGTGACTTCTGGAAAATCTACAACAATGTAGTAAATAATGGGCAATAAACAATTCCCTCACTAACCAACAACCAAGAGGTTGTTTGCTCAGCAAACAAGAAGGCTAGAATGCTTGCTAGTCGGTTTGCATACACTTACAAACAGGACCCTTCCAACCACCGCCTAACTGACTTTCCTTTGCGGACAGACACCTCGCTAGACGATCTGAATATCACCCCGTGTCAGGTGCATGCTATCATAAAAAACCTTAACACTTTAAAAGCATGTGGACCTGATCTCATCCCAGATGTTCTATTAAAAAATTGATAAGCCTAAGCAGCTCCAGTTCTCTCCAAACTCTACAACAAATTCCTTAATTAATATTGCTTGCCGGGCCGTTGGAGGACTGATTCTGTGGTATCAGTATTCATGAATTCTGGCGAAAGAACTGACCCATCAAATTATCACCCCATTAGCCTCCTCCCACTATTCGCCAAAATATTTGAGACAATAATTAACCATGCTCTAGTCCATCCCCTTACAGATGCTAGACTTCTTACTGACCCACAATATGCATTTAGACAAGCCCGTTCCAAAGCAGACATCCTAACTGTGATCTCTGAACGTATATACCATTCACTGGACAAAGCGAGAGAGGGCAGAGCGGTAGCTCTAGATATATCTAAGGTTTTTAACAGGGTATGGCATGAAGGTCTCCTCAGGAAAATTATATCATACGGTATCAATGGTAGAATACATAACATAATTAAATCCTTCTTAGATAAGAGAAAATCCAGGTTATCCTCGACGGTCGTACATCTAAACAATATGATATAAATGCGGGAGTGCCCCAAGAATCTTTCCTTGGACCTCTATTGTTCCTAATATTTATTAATAACCACCCCGCTAAAACTACCTCTGAGATGGGCATATATGATGATGACACCGCACTCTATACCAGGCATGACAGGAAAACAAATGAACACATATCTAAAGAAATGAAAAAAAAACACTAGAGGATACCTCCGATCTGTAGTGGAATGGGGACAAAAAATGGATAATCACATTCAATGCTGCCAAGACTAAACTAGTTTCATTCAATAATTACAGGAAACCTTCTCTGCCACCAATAGCAATGGCCAGTGACTCCCTGTCTGAGAGTACATATTTTAAACTGCTTGGCATACCGTTCACAGGAAACATGAGTAGGAACAATTACATTGAAAGCATTGCCAGGGCCGTTGCGGACGAGTTTGGCTCTCTCAACTGTGCTAGAAACTATCATGTAAATCTATAAGGCCGCTAGTCGCCCATGTATGGAGTATTGCTGTCACATTTGGGCTGCTACATCTGCTACTAGTGTCTCCCTTCTAGACAAGGTTCAAAACAGAGTCGCCAATCTGATAGGTCCTGAACTGACATCTAAGCTTCCGTGTCTGTCCCATCGAGGAAACGTTGCACCCATCTGCTTGTTCTACAAGTATTTTAATAGTGAATGCTCCGGCGATCTGCAGACACTTCTGCCCCCACGACGTAGACACACTCGACTAACCCGACAGGCAACTTATTCCTACCCCCACACAGTAGAGATCTCTAGATGTGAAAGATCTTTCTACTCCAGTAATTTCTTCCCCAGAACCGCTGGACTCTGGAATTCCATTCCAGTTCCCTGCTTCCCCAACTGTACTGGCATGCAGAAGTTCAAGTGTAACGTGAACCGACATCTTGCTGCCCAAATTCCAACATAGTACCCCAGTAGTTGTTACCCCTGATAGTATCCCCCTACACCAAAGTGGCAGTTGCCTTGATTGGAGTGAATATGTAATATGTATATATATATATATATATATATACGACAAATGAAAATTCAGAAGTCCAGATAGAGGAGAACGCTGCCAGGCACTTCTCGTGGGACGCTCGCATCGTCTTCACTATATTGAAATAGTAACTCCAATTTTTTGTTGCATTTTAACACAAAACAAGTCGCAGTGCACTATTCACGTAGGATCTTACTATCTGGGCATACGTTGCACAAGTAATCTGTACGCAGATAGTAACAAGATGTTTGTTTACATTAGAGTTGACCTACTGCAAATCCGTACAGTTAAAGTAGTAGGAACGCGGCAGAGAATTCCAAAGTCTAGCAATCCTAAGCGAGAAATTATTAGTGTAGAAAGCTTACTTACGTCTAGAGATTTTTCATTTGTATGAGTGGGGATTTGCGGCTTGTCAAGTTTGTCGGGGGTAATTAAGTGGAGGGCGTACAAAGGCTTAACATTCTTCGAAACACCTTACATTAAAATAGTTGCAAAACAAGCAGAGCTATGCCATTTCGTCGATGAAACAGAGGTTGAAGCCTAGTTAACAGTGCGTTACGTATTATGTTGGCGACTTTCTTTGGATCCCTATCTAAGAGGGGGATACTAGTTGCAGATGCACCAGCCCACATGTGGCAGCAAGAGGTTATTGGCCGTGTAGAGAACACGATACTCTCAGGCGTAAGTAACTTTCTAGCACAGTAGAGAAAGCCCAACTCTTTGAAGCGGCCTTGGCAATGCCCCCACTCTGTTTTACCTCAAGTGAATTTTAAGCTGACGAGTTTGAACGAAGTCCTTTCAGCTAATATATCATAAGCTATGCCTATTACTGTTTAAAAATACTTTTTGTAGTTTTTTATCAGGTTCACCCATTGCAAAGCATATCACCAGTTGCACGTAAGGGGCTACTATTTGGGGCCATGTTTAGGAAAGATTAATTAGATTTTGTTTCATATTTCATTTAAACTTTTTTTTTACACAGTGATCACTACTTATCAAGGCCCGGAAGCAACCCAGGGATAAGGGTTATTGCAAGTGCATTACGTTAGTGAGGAGATTTGTTGAAGTGTTTACTTAATGGGGCGGTTCATTAGGAATTTGTTAACATTGGACTTAAATACACCGAAGTTGTAGTCCGGAGGGAAGCAGGCAGGCGGAACAGAGTTCCACAGACGTGCAGTTCTAAGAAAGAAGCTTTGTTCATGGAATCAGCGTTTTTATTTAGGCACAGATATAGAGTGGGGGACATTTTTGACAGTGGATTCAGCTAGACGGGTGTTTTTCGTGAAAGATTGGCGAGGAGGACCAGAGGTTGGAGTTCAGACGAGCAGCTGCCATAGAAATAACGATAAAACAAGGATAGTCTCTCAACGTCTCTTCTGTGGGAGAGAGGTTGCAGGGTAGAGAAAAGGGCATCCCTCACTAAGCCACGAAGTCTATTTTGTACTCTGTCAAGGCAGGATAGGCTGTTTTTAGCAGCTCCTGCCCAGATATTGCAACAGTATTCCATCCTTGGACGTACTTGGCTGTTATATAGGTAGAGAATTGCATCGGTAGTGAGATATCTTCTGGAGCGGTAGAAGAATCACACCATCTTTCCAGCAACCTTGACAACAAACTTGATGTACGTGTGCCATTTCAGATCAGGAGTAAAGGTCAAACCCAGAAGCTTGTAAAAACACGGGGCCTCACCCAGACGAGAGCTATCCATCACAATTGATGCCAGCTTGGGATCAGAGCGTTGATGATGTAAGGATAGGGGTTTGGTTTTAGATGCATTAAAGGTAACTTCTGCACATTAGTACAATCAGAGAAGCAGAATGATGGGTGGGAATTGCAAACTCTAGCTTTTCTTTGGAAGAACAGTAGAAAGCTTTCTGGAATTTAGTGAAGTGTTAGATTATTTTTGCTAATATCTGTGAAAAGTGACACAAGTGCAACGGGTTGTTAAGAACACATTCTATTAAATTATTTGTAAAACAAGCGATGGAACACTACGCCGATGAGATAGGGTTTGGATCTATTAGATTGAAAACCCTTTCTTTTTTTGGGGGGCTTTCCAAAAAGGAAAGGCTAAGTCTAGATGCACGAGCTTAGATGTGGTAATAATACTGAATGATGAGGCGAATGGAAACCTTTCAGGTTTACATTGTTTAAGAAGGATCTAATTATATTCAGTATACGCACATTTATACCGCACAATAGAAGTTTCATTAGAAGTCCTTCGTGCCAGATGTTCTGGATATATTAAGGGCCAAATTCCTGGCCTCGCACGCCTTTTCCAGTACTAGCTATATGCGTTTCGAGATGAGTGTAAAAATATCCATAGTAGAACGACATTGCTTCAATCAATACTGTCTTTCCAAGAAAATAGTTATTGCGAGGTAGTAGACGAGAGCTAGATTAATTAAGGCCTCACAAATTTTAGCTAATTGAGAGCGGAGACACACAATTGAGAGGGTCACCCTTGCACCAACATTTTTGAGATTAATATAACAGTGTTTCTTTCTTTATACCTATTAGGGAAGCAAGATTCAGCAGGACATATAGTGCAGAGCTTGGAAAGTACAAAGGGTAGCTCAGTTGATCATTTCTTAATCAGTGTAGCAGGTTTGAGATCAGGCTTACACGACTTTGAGTTGTTTAAGTTTTTTACGAAATCGTGAACATGAGATGAGTGACTTTCATATCATCTAGTGTGGCTTCAGTTCGTATAAGGACATTTGGAAGGGAGTTGTTTGTTGGCTTAAATGTGGAGGTTGAGGCTAATCGCCGAACAGGTAGATTTGTTATCTCGGTTGCCGTATATGGGACATTCTGATTGTTTGCTAATGGGAATTAGTGAATGCACGTTAATGACTACACTTTTCTAGATGTTCCAGAAATCACGAGCTCTTATCTTACGTTTCTTGGCTATTTCAGCATGCTTTTTTTAGCACATGAGTGCTTTCGTGTTGTTAGTGATGGCTGGGTAAAAAAGTCTAATTAAAATTTCTTCTTTCAATTTTATTGATGGTTTTTAAGTACTCTAACCATAGTAGCACGCGTCCTAGCTGAAAAACCTAGTACAAATTTTAGGACCTTAGCAGAGAATCCTAGTACGAAGTTATGAACATTTTTATTTCTAGATGTTATCGCTATACATATATATATATATATATATATATATATATATATATATATATATATATATATAATGGCATAAAAAAGTTTTCATTTATCATTTTTTCAAAATCTGCAAATTTAAACTAAATTGAATGTAACAGTTTAAACAATCTATATCTCATTTGTGTCATTTTTTATTTCTCTATAATTTTACCTGTTCACATTTGACTTTTCATTGAAGTATCAATTAACAAAATTAACTTTAAATTAAGAAGGCATAAAGATATTCTGCACTATGGAAAATTGTATTTTAATATAATTTAGAATATTACTGTACCACAAATACAATAGGAACAATACTTATTAATAAAGCTATTCTGCAATTTGACAGCCTGCAATCTTTTGCCATTCCTTGAAATAGTCTTCAGTAATACTCCGGTGAAGGGATATTATATCTTTTACAATAAGTTGTAGCATCTATTATTTTTTGTCTTTTTGTATTTGACTCATGACATACGTACCGGCAAAATGCATGCTGCCTCTGTGCCATGTCAGTTTCGCGATCTACTGTGAACCATATTCGTCAGTGGCGCTTGTTATAATACTTCAGTGTGGGAATATTTTGTTCAACGCCCACTTTGCACCTAAAGTTGTCTCACTGGCACAATATTCAGCAGCAAGAGAGAATATGTTGGTCCATGGTGCAACTCTCTTGCGTTATCTGATTGGCTTCCAACTCAGCCCGTTTATAGTGGTTTATTGTAAAAGTTCTGAAAGGATAGGAGCTTACTGTTGGCAACATTAAATTTTACCATCCATTTTTGTCTTAATTCCACTACAAAATGGAGAGTTGTCCCCAGGGTTTCCGAGATTGTTTTCGATGCCTGCGCATTCGATTTCCATTCCTGTATGTTATATAAAGTCATGTCGTCAGTAAATATAACTATCTGAGAGACAATATTATTAGAAAAGTCATTTATGGATATCAGTAATAGTGAAGGTCAAAGGATTGACCCGTGATGTACACCTGCATCTATATCATATTGTTTTGATGTACGGCCATAGGAGACAAAACGGATTCTTCTCATCCTTAAGAAGGATTAAATTATGTTAAATATTCGTCTAGTAATTTCAATAGAATCTGATTTTCATGAGCAGATAACAGTGCCATATCAAGCAAAAGGTCTTATATATAACTACTGCTCTAGCATGCCCTGCTTTCTCAAGCGCATGGTATATACATTCAGAGATTACAGTTAGAATACATGTAATAAAACAGGTTTGCCTTAACCCATACTTTTTGTTATACTAAGATTAATAAATTATATACTTAAATATTCTGGCAAAAATAGGGAAGGGGCTAATTGCAGGAAGTTTTATAGATCCGTTTTTTTTTTAGCCAGAATTCTTGTAAATTGTTATAAGAGAAGCAGTTTCCCAGCAAACATGAAGCTCAAGATTCGTTAAAGTATTTGTTGACATGTTTGAAACTGGATCAACCTCAGCGATTTTTTTTTATAGTGAAGCCGTGATCAGTTCAGATGCGCATGTTTTGGGGAAGGGGTCTTAAATTTTATGATACCATGCACTTAAGGAGGGAGGATTTTCAGATCATCTAGTGAAGTTTCTATCCGCAGATAGAAATTCTGGGAGATAGTTGTTTCCTGGGTTTTAAGTAGAGTTGAAGGCAAACAGACGGGCAAGTATATTAGCCTTTTTAGTTGCCGAACGAACTAATTCATACATGTTGGATAGTTTTGGGAATTGTTGATTGCTCATTTAATATACTGTTATAGATTTTAGTAAAGGAGCCCATAGTGTCTGCTTTAGATGCGTTTACTATTGCTTTCCGTATATTCTCTCTTCGCCGTTGCTATTTCCTTCTTACACTTACTTCTAGCTTCTATAATTACCAGCCAGGTGAGTGATGCCTCGTAATTATCGAAGCAGCTCGACCCAGGCGCCCAAGGCCATATTAAGCGGCGCTCCTCCTTCGTAAAACCAAACTCCTCAATCTTTTAGTCTTGAACGGATCCCCTCACTAAGGCCCAATATAGCGCCTTGCGAGACAACAGCTGAGTGTCAGAGAGGCTTTCGTTGACTCATAGAAGAAATCCAAGGCCTGCCGACACTCGCGATAGAAAGGGCACTCGTTTAATTGTACTGGATTTCCTTCCGATAAATATTCGGTATCCATGTTCTATTTGAGAAAGACGAATATACAAGTAGCAATAAACTATCGGAGAGAGTCGCGTTTGCTATAGAACTTACGTGTGGGAACATTTGCCCCCATTGCCGCTTTTGAACAATTAGTAGCCTCGTTTGCGCACTCTTCTGCAGGAAGAAAAATATATTTCCCCGGTGAGGATTTCTGATGTGATCCATTATGGCATCCTTGTCAGTGCTAGGAAAAGTGGATCTGCATTGTCACCATCTTGCAACACAAGTTGACCATCAGTCGATTCCTCGTCCACAGAAAACTCGCCTTAGAGATTTCTTCTGAAGATAGCTCCATAGTCTCTTCCATGCGCGACATCCCGATATTATACAACTGATGCTTGAGTAGCCGCTCTAAGCAAAACTAAACAGTTTGTATTCTTGTGCGGTCAAGCACAACACAGCAGCCACACAAACTGTGAAACGTATACTCTCAAATCTGCCAGACAAAGTTCCTCAGTCCAATCTAGTTAGCATACGTATTTAAAACGAAACCACAAGGCGCTCAATTACAGGGGGAGGGAATGCGTAATTGTGGGGGAGAGTGTCATTACCCTTGTAAGGAAATACACCAAGCACTGAGCGTATATAATGAGTCTCTCTAACCGCAGTTCTGCTCATGGCTAATAGGCAAAGAGGTGTGTTGAAGTCGGGCACTAGGCAAAGCCTAGCCACTTATTTTTGTAAGCCGTTGATTTGATCGAGTTACCAGCTCTGGGGAGGTTATCGGCTAGGAGTAAGCAGGCATCTCTAACCCGTTTGGTGCCAAGATGTATATAGTCAGTAGTACAGGTTTAACGTAGGAGTTTTCCTTCTCCTAGATGGATTATCTGACGACATTTACGAGTTAATCAGCACCGAGAGGGTAAACCTCGTTCCCGGCTTCAAAGACAAGTAGTTCTACGCATGCACATGAGTAGTTATGATTAATCGAGATAGTATCAAAGGCAATTAGTATCTGCTATGAAGTTACACTCCCCAAAATAAAATTAAGATTGCAAGATGTGATAATTCGAACGTTATCATTTGAAAGGCTTGCGAGTATTTTGTGTAAGGGGTGTATATTTCAGGTTATTATATACTAGAGTTAAAAGAGGATTAAATATGGTTTCTAGATTAATAAATACATTGCAAAAATAATAGGATACGGAGTTAAGGATACGATTAAAAATAGGCTTCGAACATCAGATTTTAGTTTTCATGTAGAGAGCCTGACCAGAACTTTGACCTTCTACGGGAGAGAAAAATAATGATTTTTAACTAAATATCAATGTTGGTATAAGTTCTAAATATGGCTAACATTTATCCAGCTTATAGATAATCGATAGAATATAGGTATATATTATAGATAAAGCATGCCTACTAATATAGATAACTAAAGATGTTTAGTATCGATTTTTTAAAAGTTTTTGCCTTCCAGAGGACTAGATTATAAACACCCTTTTCCATGGTATGTGCAAAATAGTATCTATAATCTATCCGAAAAAATGTTTGAATAGCTACTTACACCAAATAAGGTGTACACGCTGTTTTCTGTCAGACATAGAACTTGGTAAGCGCTAAAATATGTGACTATTTCATGAGACAAAATTCTATATATGGTGTGAAGCCTGCTGATTAATGGACTACACCAGGCTAGTCTTGACTAAGATAGTTTGATAGAATAATGCGGCGTCGCCACTATGCAATAGTGTTAATGTACTCTTCAGTTCTTTGGGATTTCTTGATAGTAAGTATAGTAGAAAGGCACATCGATTTCACGAAGTATCAACGAAGTTTTGTGAAAAAAGGCATAACATTTTCGTAAGGAAGAATTGCAATTTACAGTTGGTGTTAAAAATAGAATCGTCATTTTCTTTACTTAAGTAAGATAAATTGCTACCACGTTGTGGTGCGGTAGTGTCGCTATTGCTAACGGTATTGATGCAAACTGCAGAAAAAGAGAAACTATATAACATTATAAAAAACCCGAGGAAATTGAGGTTCTTATGGACAAAGAAGAAAACAAAGTATAAACAATATATACTTTATTTCGGAGTGAATTATCTCATGATATTATAACATTAAGGATGTTTACTTACATACATATGATGGGGAACTTTTTTAAAAGAAAGTACGCGAAATTCGATTACCAATACATCCAATATTCATTCACACAAACGTAGACGAATATGGGGCCAAATGAGATGTCTAATTTTACTTCATAAACACAAGTCATTGAAACTAACAAGTTAAACAGATTAAGTTCACTCGTTTTATACCAAACATGTACTTGTACGCACCTGTGTTATCATCGAAACAGACTCAATTAAATAAAATTGATCTTTTACAATAAGGCTGGTCTTGATTATCCCCATTTAGTGTGGCAATTTAACGATATAAGGGCATACCCGAGTGATAAAAAAGTGAATGTCTGTTATGAGCAAGCAGAGGAATACGTCATTACGCACAAGCGCGCGAAGACGTGATTCCACGCTGCTGATATATATATATATATATATATATATATATATATATATATATATATATACATATATATATATATACATATATATATATACATATATATATACATACATATATATATATACATACATATATATATATTTATAAATATATATATATATATATATATATATATATATATATATATATATATATATATATACATATACACGGTTAATGGTAGCCGAATGAATTAGGTCTTCGCTAATCGAGCCAGAGATGTCTCGTGATGCGGTGTTCGAATCCTTCGACTGGCATTAATCGTGAAACCCTGCACTGAAGATTCCCGAAATGATGAAACACTAGTGTCTGTAGGTATTTGTTTGTTATAGTCAGAAAATAATTATATATATATATATATATATCAATATATATATATATATATATATATATATATATATATATATATATATATATATATATATATATATATATTGATGGGGAGGCTAAAGTAAGGGAAGATCAATTCTTTATTAGGAGATTTTGGGTATAATGCAAAAATCAACAAATTGAGGAGAAAAAATGAACATATAAATTATATAGCAATACATATATAAATTTATTCAATACTGGTGTATTCGCACCTTAGTGTGTATGTCTACTTTTTACTTAAGATAAAAAGACGACATAAAATCAAGCACATATAATTAAGAATGCATGTATCCAAACTTTCTTAGACATATTTATGTAAATTTATTTTTATGAGATATTTCTATACTATTTGCCCTCAACATGGACCTAAAAGAACTTTGCAAAACATCTGACTCTTTACTCTCAAGAACTTTTCCCACTGTATATTTGTCTTATAATTATTTTATTTTAGTTCTTTTCGCCGGGGTACTTACATCTTTTTATTTTTGTACTTATTTTTATATCCATTTTTAAATATATTTAGTCCCCATTTTTCATTACAGAATATTTAATAAGCTTGTACAATTTATCAATATTAATATCAGTTATTACTCTATAATCCTTAAATTTTTACATCTATTCTTAACCCTTACCCTAACCATCTCCCTTACTGTTGTTTTCCCCCTTATTCTACCATCTGTTTATCTTACTGAATGAAAATGGTTCTATATTGTATCCTTCAAAACTTATCGGACACTATTCATTATGTTACAATTATTCCTACTTATTTATATATATTCATGTACTGTGATCATTTCAGAAACCTTCTGAAATATAAAGATTAAGCGTAATCTCTTTCCATAGCTATACCGATAAACACTTATGATTAAATAAGTATCTTTTTTTCAATTAACGCACAGAATATTGCCTGAGAGTTTAGTCACACATATATTCTACATATATCAACCACACTATGATATTTATTATATGCATGTTATATAAACTTACGTTCATTAGAACAAAATATACTGCTCCTATATATCAGGGATTAATTTAATTCCCCTAAACCCTCTCCATATTTTATTTCGATCCGTATGTATCAACGGCTAGACGTCGCATCCCTATTAAGTTAGTGAGGTACTTGAATAACCTAACATCCTCCCTTTTTTTTACAAAATGATCACCACTTATCAAGGCCTGGAAGCCACTCAGGGATAAGGGTTATTGTGTTACGTGATGCTATTATTATTATTATTATTATTATTATTATTATTATTATTATTATTTATTCTTCCACTGACCGGTTGGTGGCTTTGCGTTCAGGAATTCAAAGGTTCACATTCTAATGTTTCAAAAGAGACCCTCTCGCTTCTAGACCTTCGAATCCCAACTACAGACTATCGTCTGTCGTCCACAGACTCCACCTGACTCTCTCACTTTCTTACTAAATCTCACTTCCTATATTGAGAAATCCATGCATGTCCGGCGAACGTGACCCCAATTCACATGCCATCATTTACGAGGTTCGAATTTCATTTTTATTTTAACTAAATCTCTCTATTTTTATACTTACATGAAAAGGGGACATCCCTTATCATGAAACATCCCTCCCTTCCATATTTCACAAAATAAATGTATGCATTTTTTAAATTGAGTACATTTTTTCTACATTTGCGCAAACACACAGCTAGGAAAGATCAGGATAAAAAAAATCTCTTTCAGTCAGCCCTCCACGGCCGACTTCACAATTATTATATTTTTATAAGATCAGACCCTTTCTGATCTTCTTGGCATTTACTTCGTTCCAGCCACCCATATGCCGCAGACTTGAGGTTTCTACCTCGCTCGAAATCGACGACTCCCTTCGTCCCAAAAGTGTCCTGGTCGTCTCTTTCCGCATGGTTAGTATTATCACGTATGGATTTGTTTTTTATTCTATAACTATCTTATACTCTTGGGACATACTCAAAGCTCATTTACTTAAGATTTGTGGTTGGCTTCTGATGTTTAAGATATACAGTTTTTCACACTGATTCACTTGGATTTCCTGTGTTGGATTCTTGAAACGTCGACGAGGATTTAAAAATATCACCCCTGACTAACTAACACCTTTTGCTCACAACACCTTAATTGCGCCTTAATTCTATCTAATTGCCCGATTTTTTGTGAGTTTTACATTTCTCTCATCAGAGCTTCTAAGATCCAGCAGATATACCCCCACATTCATGTGTCTCTACAAAAATACAAGGTTATATATTGCTTACGTAATCTACGGCATATTTTTGACTGTCTCTTACTTTATTAAGCTATATGTGATTGCCTCGGGACTACCTATCATCTGTTTACTGATCCCCTTAAGAATTTCCTTATTCTTTCCAACCTCTGTTTATTAATTAAGCCAAGTCTTACCACTTGCTTGGAGTCGTTACATGCAACCAGCTTATTTTAAGCACTTAATTAACACAGGTTCCCAAATTTTTAGAATAGGGGCACATCTTGTGCTTATCAATCCCTACCAAGTCACTTTTCTTGAAAAAACATTAAAGGATCTCTAACAATACAACAAAACTCAAATGATAAAAAAAAAACATATTTCTTACGGCATATCACATCTAAATATTCTCTAAATACCCGTTCACGTAATTTATTTTGTCTCACTCTTAAAAGTCTAACTGGTTTCTAAGCCAACCATTCGTCTTAATCTTATTTTCTACTAGATCATTTTAATTCCAATGTATATATCTAATAATGACTTTGAATTCCTGTCGCAAAAATATTACGTTTACATACATTTAAGACATTTTACACTATAAAAACATTTAAATAAATACATTACATTATACATTTCAAATAAATTGTCCCTTTTTCAAAGAAAAACAATTAAAACGCACATTAAAAAGCTGCAAAGTTCAATCGTTTCACATTTCTGCAGCTTTCTTTTTGACAATAGCGTATTTTATTCTTTTTTGTAATGACACAAGATTATAAAAGTACATCCGACTTTGACACAAAATTGTTACAATGATTCGCAGCTGACTTTAAACAAACTGCTTTGACTCGCATTTACAAAAACATTTCTGACACACATTTATTTTGTTGTGTGTATGTGCTACATATATATATATATATATATATATATATATATATATATATATGTATATTCTTTTTTTAAACAAAAGAATTCATGTTAATGAGTTATGCACGGTGACTTATTTTTACTACTATTTATCATTTCCATTCATTACTACAGATTTCTTTTGCGGCATATCGACCGTTTCTTTTTTTTAAAATAATTTTTGTATACTTTTGTTCCTTTTTTTAATTTTTTTCCTTTGTTTTCATTCATCTCTACTAATATTCTTTTGCGGAATATCGGCATTTTTTCTAATTTTCTGGTATCTTTTGTTCTTTTGTGTGTTCATTTTTTTCTTCTATTTTTTCAATACTGCCTGTGTGTGCATGCTTCTCTTTTTTTAAATTATTGCTTCTCTTTTTGTTTTATTTCGTTTGGAATTTATTTTTATTTTTCGCACTCTGTGATCGTATAGTAAACGTTGTGTTTTTTCTTTCGTAGTAACGCCAGTTTCTTTTTTATTAACCCACCCTTGCATGAGTGGATTAGTCACGTACATCAAATTTGTATAATGTTACGTTGTGCTATTATTATTATTATTATTATTATTATTATTATTATTATTATTATTATACAGTGTTCTTATTAGTAAAGATAAGAGTCTTAAGAGTGTTTATGGAAGTAACAGATCTTTGAGGTTCATGTGTGTTATCATGTTGTGAGATATGGAGACATTAACAGGTTTATATAAAGAGAGAGTGATAGTTTATAAATGAGAGGCATTGCATATAAATACATTTTGAGAAGGTGTTTTCATATCTAGATAGACAGACCGATAGGTTGGCATTTATGCCGATGGATTGACAGGTTGGCACTTATGCTTTGACAGTTCGTATGAACGGGAGTGTTTGTATAACGTAAATAGACACATTTATTTTCTAACACATATATTTTTTAGATGATGAATTTCAAATAGTTTGTACACATTAATAGACAAAATCTTTTTCATGTAATGATGGACACATGAGACGGCAGTTAAAAAAACATTATGAGCATTTATTCTTCAACTGACCGGTTGGTGGCTTTGCGTTCAGGAATTCAAAGGTTCAAATTCTGTTTCAAAAGTGACCCCCTCGCTTCTAGACATTCGAATCCCAACTACAGACTATCGTCTGTCGTCCTCAAACTCCACCTGACTCTCTCACTTACTTACTAACTCTCACTTCCTATATTGAGAAATCCATGCATTTCCGGCCAACGTGACCACAATTCACATGCCATCAATATGCGCGACCTGCATGTTTCCGAACATTCTGGTTTCCTAATAACCTATTTTTCCAATATGTTAAAAACATGTTTATTACATTATCTTTTATAGTTGCATTCCTCAATTGAATTTTTCATAACAGTTTTGCCAACGCACATTCTTTTCTTGATACTATTTTATCTCTAAGCTAAACAATGGTTTGTTTTACATTCCATTTTCTAATTCTATCTCGTAATCTATTTCTAAACCTAATTTACGAGGTTCAAATTTCGTCTATTCTATTTCATTTTCATTTTAACTAAATCTCTCTATTTTTATACTTACATGAAAAAGGTGGCAGCCCTTATCATGTAACAATTGCAAGTACATTAGGTTAGTGTGGAGATTTGATGAAGTGTTTACTAAAGGGGGCGGTTAATTAGGAATTTGTTAACGTTGGACTTGAAGACATCCGAGTTGTAGTCTAGAGGGAAGCTGGCTGATCGCACAGAGTTCCACAGGCGTGCAGTTCTAAGATAGAAGTTTTGTTCATGGAATCCACGTTTAGATATAGGCACATATATAGAGTGGGGGAATTTTTTTACAGTGGATTCAGCTAGACGGGGGGTTGTCGTGAAAGATTGGCCAGGGGGGACCATAGATTGAAAAGAACAATAGATATATGTGATTGAGAGAGAAGGGCACAGACAGGAAGAGAATAGGAAAATATGTCGAGTAACTCTTATGTCACATGTATAACCTTGTAAATAAACCCGTTTGTCTTTCACCCATAACCCCGTGTTTCTTGCTGTATTTTTTATTTAAAGTAAGGATAAGAGAGTTACAATTAGGTTCCGAAGTACTACAATATAAAGAGTTCTCAATTACGCTATACACATACCGATGTATCCTCTAATTGAATAAATGAATATATATATACATATATATATATATATGTATATATGTATATGTATATGCGTATATATATATATGTGTATATATATATATATATATATATATATTTGAATTTTTTTACCTTTAAAACTATACAAAAAATATTTTTTATCGGTCGGTAGAAAACCGTCTTGTCAGTAAGATAATTAATCACCTGCAATCACTGCATCGACACGCTCTCGAATTTACTATATTACCAATAATTCATTTTTCAAGGGATCATCAGTTGTTTACCATGAAACACGGTTTCAGGAATATATATATATATATATATATATATATATATATATATATATATAACTACTTCATTTACTCACATAAATTGTATATACGGAAGTATAGATTTATGCGTAAACTTTAAGTATTTACTTTAAAAGTGATCAATACGTAGGTAGAGCTAGTTAGTAATTTATAAAATATATATGGCGATTAAGGTTAATTGCCATATATATTTTACAAATTACTATATATATATATATATATATATATATATATATATATATATATTAAATTGAAAGTGTACGTGTGGGTGTGTGTGTGTCTGTGTACATTTCCCTACGCAATAATTCTGTCAATTCTTAGCCTACAGATTCGTAATTTGATATACAGGGTGCTAAGCTTTTGGAAAATCGATGTGATTTGTTTTACGACAGAAATTTTGCGATTAAGGGGTCAAAGTTTTACGATTTGACCTTTGATCCCCCTACCAAACTCCTCCTACAATTTTGGATCTAAACACGCGAAACTCCTATGACATGGATCTAACGTAATAACATTATTTGAGCCCTAAACAATAAATTTTAAGGAGTCATAATAGGGGTCAAAGTTAAAAAAATTGAACGGAAAACGCCGGGCACACATGCTAGTATATATATATATATATATATATATATATATATATATATATATATATATATATATATATTTGTGTATGTGTCTATCTATCTTCTCTCTATCTTTCTATCAGTCTTTCTCTCTCTCTCGCTCTCTCTCCCCCATCTCTCTCCCCTCTCTCTCTCTCTTTCTCTCTCTCTCTCTCTCTCTCTCTCTCTCTCTCTCTATATATATATATATATATATATATATATATATATATATATATATATATATATATATATATAAAGTCACTTTGTGTGCGTGTGAATTCATTTCTAATAAGTTCCGTAACGGCTGAAACTATCTTTAACCAATTTCACACAAATGTGATTTATATTTCTGCCAGGGTTAGTAGATATTCTTTGTATTGAAATTCATCCAATAGAATCGAGAATAGAAAAGATCTGACCTTAAAATTGTTTTTCTCAAAGATTAAAACGATTATTTACAGGGAAATTCCTCTTTTTATCTGTAAGAAAAATGAACTATTTTTAATATTACAAAACCCCTGTTATTTTAAACAGAGCCGAAAGTTAATCGCCAACATTGTCATTATAGATTTTTTTTTTTAATTTGCCAATTAATCAATCAGTCAAATTATTTACCATAATATATACAGGATAACTCAAAGAACGGACCCCAACTCTAATTAATAATTTTGGGGGGGGACCTGTATTATTCCATAGAATATTGATTCATTATATTACAAACGCAATCTGCATGAATAAAAATATGGTGTTTAAAAGAATTGTACAAACGGAAAAAGCCGGAAGTTCACCTAGTATATATATATATATATATATATATATATATATATATATATATATATATATATATATATATATATATATATATATATATATATATATATACTAGGTGAACTTCCGGCTTTTTCCGTTTGTACAATTCTTTTAATGCTAGGTTTATTTTTGGTGTATTTTCAATTCAATAGAAATCCTCCTAAATTTGCTGATGAGGAGACCGTGGTTACCAAAAAAACTATGTATAATTATTCTACGTGACTTCATGTATAGCACAAATAAAAAGCACGGATTTCCGAAACGATCGTACAGATAATTGACTTTGTTGTTGTTCCTTCTTATGAAACTGATTTTTAATTTAATTAAATTTTGATTTTTAAATTTTAAAAATTTTAAAACTTTTAAATTATAAATCACATTACTTAATATATATATATATATATATATATATATATATATATATATATATGAATTATTACCTTGTTATAATATCTATCTCCCATTTGGTTTTATCGAGCTTTTACATCTGGTTGAGATTACTTCATAAATATTAATTATTTAATATTTATAATGTACTTTAGTTTTACCATATTGGATCATTTTGGTAAATTTAATCGGAATTTTTGTTTTATTATAAGCTTCCGCTTGGTTGAACTTTATATTCTCTCCAGATATGTTTGAAAATAAACTCATTCCTCTATCTGCCAAAAATATACCAATTTCTACCCAACAAGAATATATACACAAATAAAAATATAAGGTGGAAGCATTAGCATTAAACTTAAATCGCCTAAGACCAACCTAACCCAGAAATCTTAACAAATGTACTCCCTATCAACGCTCATAGAGAGCAAAAGAAAACCGAAAGAATTGCTGCCAAATTTAACGAATTAAAATCCACTTCCCGCTCCAAATACAACCCTTACTTTGAGGAGTTTGAGAATTCCATGTTAAATTTAGTCCAAAAAATTAAATTAAAAAAAAAAAAACACCATTACTCGGTTACTCGAAAAATAAATAATTTTGCCGAAGAACTTAAAAAGAATAAACTAATATTCCTCCCCGCTGATAAGACAAAAATTAATATGAACTTTCCTATCCTACATCCTGACTTTTGTATAAAGAACTTAATAAATGTTATAAAATAGTATCTCCTTAGACTTTAGATTCCATTAATGCTGAAGCTAAACATTTACTGACTTCTATGAATATTCATAACTACACTGAAATCATTCTCCGGGTACCCCTAGATTCACTCTCAAAGATTCTAAACCTAATTTATATGGCATCCCCTATATTAGATTGATCTGCCCATCTAACTCTGACTTAGGTGCCTTAAGGAAAATATCTTAGATATAATCATACCTTCTATTAAAGAAAAAGTAAGTTTCCTTCTTTAGCTAAATTCAGATTACGTAATTAATTGTGTGTCTCCCTTAAAAATAACCACCTCCTAAACTTCATAACCTTTGCCATCCAAAATTATTATCAATATATTTCTCCGATCCTTTTAAATAAGGCTCTAATCTTTGCTAAAAGAAATGCTGACTTAAATAATTTAGAAATTTAATTAAATCTCTTATAAAATTAAAACAATAAGTGTTGGACTAGAAAGGGCATCCCTGATAATTGTGACGTCTTGATAGGGTCCTCTGACTATGCAGAAGTTATCGGTTTATTGGGACTCTTCATACTGAAAGAACCTAAATACCACTTTAAACATATCCAAGGGGGTGTTTATAAAGATGCCCTTTTTACTAAAACAGCCAGGCAGAGAGTACAACAAAACAATTAAAAAATTACATAATTTCTTTAATAACTTTGGGTTTCTATAATTATCGAACCAAACGAAACTAACTTCAACTTTTTCTAGATGTCACACTTAGTCTTAACACCGAAACTCATAGCCCCTATCATAAACCCAACCTTACGCTTTTACACGTCCATAAATCTTCTAACAGCCCTAACTCAATTATAAAATCTATAGTATCATCCGTTTCTAGAAGAATAATTTCTGCTCTTTCTGCTGATAAACACACTTTTAATCAAAATTCGACTTCCTTCAATAATGCCTTAAGGTACTCATGACACAAGAAAAATATTAAATACAACCATTATGCTCCTCGTTCTGTCCGCCTTTACTCTGTAATCACACAAAATATGACTCGCAAGAAACCAGTAAAAATAACAAGATCTGCCGCTACCAATAACAATGAACCAGTCTATGTATATAATTAAGCACAAAGAAACTTAACATCTAATAACAAAAATTAAATCAGCTAAAAAAAGCGCTTCCCAAATGAAACCCCAAACTAATTGTAATTGTAATAACAAACATAAATGCCCTCTAAATGATGATTGCATCCATATAGATTTTATATATTAATGTATAATTACTGAACTCCCACGAAATCCTCCCATAACAGAGACTAATATTTCGTCTTCAAGTTATCCTTCTTCCCATCCTCCATCTGATATATTTAATAATCCAATATACAACTCGAGCAGCCCCTCCATCTACAATCCTACCACTAGCAATAATAATTATGATAATAATGATGATAATAATAATAATAATAATAATAATAATAATAATATTAATAATATTTTCCTAACAGTCATCCTAACACTAACAACACTCATTATCCCTTCCAAAATAGTCCTCATAGAGACATTGTCCCACGATTTGTTGAACACAATGAAGAAAATTCAAACTATTTAACAAATCAGCAAATTAATTATCAGACCTCAGGCTTTTAATAAAGTACATACATATATCGGCGCTACTTCACGATTAATTAAGTAAAGAATATAATTTCTTATGTTAACAACCATAATTCTTATAATAACCAAGGGACTTCTCTAACAACATTAACTAAAACACTTAACTCTAACATTAACCCCTTCTGAATCAAATAGACTATCATTATAAATAGAAGTCTTATACTCCAGGCTCTATGTCTTTTGTAAACGGTGGTCACCACTTATCAAGACCCGGAAGCCACTCAAGGAAAAGGGTTATTGCAAGTACAGTACGTTAGTGTGGAGATTTGAAAAGTGTTTACTTAAGAGGGCGGTTAATTAGGAATTTGTTAACGTTGGACTTGAAGACATCCTTGTTGTAGACAGGTAGGAAGCATGCAGATGGAATAGAGTTCCACAGGCGTGCAGTTCTAAGATAGAAGCTTGTTCATGGAATCCACGTTTTGATTTAGGCAGAGATAAAGAGTTGGAGTAATTTTTCACAGTGGTTTCAGCTAGACGGGTTTTTTTTCGTGAAAGATTGGCGAGGGATGACCAAAGATCGGAGTTAAGACGAGCAGCTGCCATAGAAATAACGATAAAACAAGGATGGTCTCGCAACGTATCTTCTGTGGGAGAGAGGTTGCAGGGTAGAAAAAAGGCATCCCCCACTAAGCCACGAACTCTGTTTTGTACTCTATCAAGGCAGAATATGCTGTTTTTAGCAGCTCTTGCCCAGATATGGCTACAGTATTCCATCCTTGGCGTAGTTGGCTTTTATATAGATAGATAATTACATCAGTAGTGAGATATCTTCTGGAGCGGTAGAAGGATCCCACCATCTTTCAGCGACCTTGGCAACAGACTTGATGTACGTGTTTCATTTCAGATCAGGAGTAAAGGACAAATCCAGAAGCTTGTACAAACAACGGGGCTTCTCTCAGACGAGAACCATCCATTTAAATTGATGTCAGATAGGTATCAGAGCGTTGATGATGTAAAGATAGGAGTTAGGTTTTAGATACATTAAAGGTAAACAGCCAGGACTTTCCCTACTGAACCACGTGCTAGGGATCAAAGGAGAGAGGATCAGAGAGAATTTTGTCATTTACAGCCTTGAATATGTTGCCGTAGATGGTCGTTTCATCAGCATAGATGTCAACGAATGATTTAAGTATGTGTTTAGGGAAATACGTGATGTAGATCAGGAAGAGAGTTTGGCCCAGGATTGACCCTTGAGGGACTCCAGCATTAATACTGCAGCCCTCTGATTTTTGTTCATCTACCACTACTCTTATGAGCTTATCATATAGAAATGACTTAATGATTGAGAAAACATTTCCAGTTATACCGTAGCTGGAAATCCTGTGAAGTAGGCCCTTATCCCTTACCTTGTCGAATGCTTTTGATATGTTAAGAGCAATTGCCCTAGAAAGGAAGCCTTTGTCAAGAGATTCACTAATCCATTTGAGAAATAACCGTTAGCACATCTGCGGTAGATCTTGCAGAACGAAAATCATATTGTGTGTCACTAAGAAGGTTATTTCTGCTAAGGTGGTTTACTATATCATGTTGCCTCTGCACAACCGAAGATATAACTATAATTATTTTCCCTCAAACTAACAATATAATAAATTCTAAAAACGAACTGATCCCTTTCTGTAAACATAAGTACAAATTTAATTATGGTAATGTTGAAATCACAGTTATTACTTTAACCTTTCAGATATATATATTTTTTCTTCAACATTATCGGTTCTTCTACATACTTTCTTGATACTTTATAACTTAATAATCATTTATTGTAATTCGTTATTTCTTCTTACCTTGGCTGTTTTTTTATCAGCAATTTCCAGTTTAGTGTTTAAATATTCCTATCTATCTAATATATCAATCTACCCACCCATTCATACCCTTTCTGTCTCGGAAGCCGTGTAACGCATATCTTATTTTTCTTTTATTAATATTCTTGAACTTTTCCCCTTTTCCTTGTAAATACCTATGAATTATCTCACTGATTTCGGCCTTTTTGATTACTTTGGATCATCTTCCAATTACGCGATTTCCTTGGATTTTCCTTATGCGAATTGACATTTAATTAACATTCCTGGATTTACAGATAAATCTTACCGTCATTGGAGACTTTACTTTTCACCAGACTATCCATTCATGTGAAATCACCCTTTTCTTCACCATATTTCCTCTGCTTCATTTTTTGTTATCAAATAAAATAAAATCTTTGACTTACTTACAGTTACACCAAATACTTTTGTATGCAAAATCCGATCCTCTTTTTGCAAATTCCTACCCTGTGATGAAGAGGAAAGTATCCACTAATTAGATGATTCCTGTTCAGATTAAATATGTTTTTAACTTTTTTCAGAGTGTTTTGAACATGTTTTATAAACTATTTGCTCTCACATATATATATATATATATATATATATATATATATATATTTAAAGGAGATTAGAACAACAGTCTAAAGAGCTGAGTGTATTTTAATGTAACAGTGAAATTACTAGCTGTATTAAAATACAGGAAATAGAAAGTGCTCGTTGTAATTTAGATATATAATAAGCTCGATAGTTAAATATCCTAGAGCTAATACAATATTTAGTAATGTCATTGGTAATTTAAAATTTAAACATCACATTATAATTAAATTAAAAATCCGTTTCATAAGAAGGAACAACAACAAAATCAATTATCTGTACGATCGTTTCGGAAAGCAATGCTTTTTATTGTGGTATACATCAAGTTATGTACAATAATTATATATAGATTTTTGATAAGAAAGGTCTCCTCATCAGCAAATTTTGAAGGGTTTTTATTGAATTTAAAAGACACCATAAATAAACCTAACATTAAAAGTAAGGCAGATGAATCTGAAAAAAGTGAAATAAAGGTCTGGATTTAAAATTTATAAGAAAATTAATATGGGTTAGAGATAGAAATAAGTAGAGAAAAATATATATTTTTGAATTTACATAATAAATTTGCTTTCAAAATATATAGAGATATTTACCTTTTGATAATTCGTTTTTTTAAACTCAGGAACTGTGGTAAAAATTGTCATTTAGATGTTTGCTATAGGTTTTAATCTTATTGAATGATGAATTTTAAAAGGGGCGGACGCTCGTGCAATAAATTGTTTCCGTTAGCGTATTTTTGATTTAAAGACTCTACGGTTTATATATAGAGAATATTACTATTACACATTTTAAGGGGAGATAATTGTCATGTTTTCTTTACTTTATTTATTTTATATTTATTAAATTTAAACCAACGTTTATGACTACATGTCATAAGCTCCTGTCTTGAGTTTACTAGTTTGGTTGTATTTTTTATATCTTCATATTTTAAAATTTTTAGGGTCTCTTTTGTACATAGTGCACAAAATTTATCTCCTGGTTTATATGATTTGCAAGTCTCAATTATTTCCATTTTAAGTTGAAAGAAATATTGCTGTTTTTTAGTTGTCAAATATAGTTGGATAGAGTAGTTTGGGTTGACAGAGAGTTATTTTTAAAAGAATGTTTGTGCGTTGAAATTCTATGTTTTATTAGGCCAGATGTGGAACCAAAATATGTTACCTCTTGCTTGTTGTGATTATTTTCCGTTAGGTCTGTTGTTGGATTATTATATGGTGGGCTGATTAGTAATTGATCGGTAGATTGGTTTTAGTTGGTGTTATTATTTAATCTGGTAGTTGAGTTATGGCTGTTTATAGGTTCATGTAGATTTGGAGTTTTTGACACTGTGAAGCTATAGATAATATTTTAAATTTTACATGAGCCTTGTAGGGGGCATTTATTTTTTCTTATAAAATAAAATCCTCACATTACTTAATATATATATATATATATATGTATATATATATATATATATATATATATAATAAATTCCACAGCCAAACAACGTCGCAGCCCACAAGAGCCATGACAGTCAAAGAACCGGAAGTCCAAGACTCGAGTTTTGGACTTCCGGTTCTTTGACTGTCATGGCTCTTGTGGGCTGCGACGTTGTTTGGCTGTGGAATTTATTATATATAATCTCTCACATTCTGAAATATATATATATATATATATATATATATATATATATATATATATATATATATATATATATATATATATATATATATACACTAGAAGAAGTACCCGTCGTTGACTGGGTAAAAAAAGCCTACCTTATATGGACTGTAACTGATGAAATTATGATAGGTTATGTAAAGTAGGAGGTTGTAAATAGATAGGTTATGATACTCAAAAATTTTACCCTAAGTAAAATATGATGAAAGTAAAGACAATTTTTGTGAAAATATATTTGTATATCAAATCTGTTCGTATTCGTACCCAATAGTGACCAACAAAATGATTTTTCCTTACAAGGAGAAGTGGTTATATATATATATATATATATATATATATATATATATATATATATATATATATATATATATATATATACAAGAAATAAATGTTACCATAGTCAATAAAAGTTACTTTTATGGTAGAAAACTTAATTGGTTTGTATTTTTAAGTAATTTGTAAAAAATATGTTTTTTTAATTCACGAACTGGTTTTAAAAAAAATCCAAATGGAAGCGACTTTGAAATTGAAAGCCCCGTTTTCAATTTGAAGGAGATACATCTGAGTATTCTGTGTTAACAATTTAAGAGAGTTCCGTCAACGTAAGGAATATTTATAAACATGTTTTAATATTTTTCGTTATTTTGTGTTTGAGGAATACGATTATTGAATGTGTAGTTTGTATAAAACATCATTTAAGTAGTTATCGCCTCAAATTGCGTTTTAATTTCGGTTCACTGAAATTATTTCAAATTAAAAGCTATTTGAAAACAAGGAAAATATAAACTTGACATTTATTGACTACAGTAACATTTATTTCTTGTATATTTATGGTTCAGATAGTCGTTTGCTAAACACTCTTTCTATATAATATCGACGAAATATCGAAAAAGAAAGAAACAAGCACAGTTTTGAAAAATAATGAATTTTTACTTACTTTAGTAAAATAATCCGAAACAGCGAAATGGGATATTGAAAAAGTAAGCAAGTAATTACTTTAGTTTTAAAACCGAAGAATCGATCAAAATATGAATAAGAAGAAAAATGGCGCCCTTTTTAAGCAGAACAGCTTCGTTTCAGTTTAACAGTATTGAACGGTATATTATTGCGCCGTTAGATTCAGAGTTGTACTATTTTAATGTAAAGAACACGCAGAAACCGTAATTCCTACTATTAGACTGACAAAAAAGCTTAAACAGATATATAAATAAAAATAAAAAGGTTATGTAAATGTTTTTAAAAAGAAACGTATAACGTGAGCAGGATTTTCCCTTCTTTTGACACGATAACAAGTAAACGTGTCACGTGCAGCTGGAGAAGGAAAAAACAGAACTATGCAAAATTTGTGTCGAGAATTGTCTAAAGTTCTGACGTTTTTTGGCTTTCACTTTAATGAAAACATAAATTTATGAGGTGAATTTATTCGACACAATCTCATTATACTAAAAAAATAAATAAAAGCTAACGTGAATTAAGATTAAAGTTAAGGTGTTATTGTGGGCCCTCACCCCTTTTAAACACCCTTGTTAAACTTTGTTACATATTTACATTCTATGGAGTTCAGGCACGGACGAACATCCAATAATTTTATTAGACCAAATTTCTTACAAATTAAAACATAATTATCAAAGCATACTTACCCAAATATATAAGGAAAGTATTATTTAAAGTTCGTGCCATATTTGCATGGAGTATAGGAAAGAAGGCAGGCCCCACAATTTTATTAAACCATCCCTATTTAATTTGAAACATACTCATCAAATTATTCTTATGTACATCTATATAAAACCCTTGTACACGTTTTTTTTTTCATTTTTTATCTCCATATGTTGGGGACTAGGCGTGAAGGCAGACCCCAATATTTTAATGAAACGCCGTTCTGCCAGATAAAACATACCCATTCCTGAGCCTCAATAAATCTTCTATCATTATATGTAGTCAGTTTTTTTAAATAGTCGACCATATAGGAGGCTATTAATGATCACACTCACACACACACAGATGTTAAGCTTTATATATATATATATATATATATATATATATATATATATATATATATACATACATATATTATATGTAATCAGTGTTTTTTTAAATATATATATATATATATATATATATATATATATATATATATATTTATTTACTATATTATAATTTTTTAGACACTAATGTTTCATTCGTCGTGAATCTTAAGGCTGTCACGATTACAGTCTTGAGATGTGAACGCGGCAACGACAACATCTTTATAATAGAACCATATATCTATATATCTATCTACATATATATATATATAAATATATATATATATATATATATATATATATATATATATATGTATATATATATACATACGTTTGGAGTTTATATATTGTTTTTAATAAAATACGCGGAAGTTTCTCAAGAGCTCTTTCGGCTATAATATAACCAGGATAGCAGAAAAAATGGTATTATGTTAAAGTTTCGACATAATATTATTTTTTTACGCGCTCGAGTTTCTCCTGATGAGATGATAGCCGAAAGAGCTCATCAGAAACTTCCTCATATTATATTTAAAACTATATATATATATGTGTGTGAGTGTGTGTGTGTGTATGTATATATATATATACGTATGTATGCACATATATATGTATATATATATATATGTATATATATATATATATATATATATATATATATATATATATATATATATATATAAAGAGAGAGTCAGGGAGATGCGTACAATCCGGTTGAAGCTAACAAAATTAGTAAGGAGTAGTATATTTCGGTTATTATTGTAGATTAGGTCTAACTAACATATATTTGGTTTAGTATAACTGTTGAAAGAGAATTGTTTTTATATTTACGTAATATCCCCGAATGTGGAGTTTCTATTAAAGCCTATTTTACGTCTGGGCAGCGCCGAACATGATATATATATATATATATATATATATATATATATATATATATATATATATATATATATATATATATATACGTATATATACGTATGTATATATATATATATATATATATATATATATAACTATTTCACTTACTCACATAAATTCAATATACGAAAGTATAGATTTGTGCTTAAACTTTAAGTATTTAGTTCAAAAGTGCTCAATACGTAGGTAGAGCTAGTTAGTAATTTATAAATTATATGGCGATTAAACTACACTGAATATTCTGCGTTTCATCCACTTATAGGATTCGTCAGGTTTTTGCGCGAATTCTGTGGTTGCTTCTTGTTTTTATATATGTTGAGGATTTCTGGTTGGGCAATCAACTTTCTAGTATCCACCGCGCCCCTTCCTATCAGCCAACGGGCATGCATTTTTTCGAACCAAATATCTGTTTTACAGCTGGTTTAGTGGGTTAAGGTAGATCTTTTCCCTTTTTTTTAATACATATATATATACCTATGTGTACACACATACATGCACATATATGTACATATATATACATATATACATATATACATATGTGTGATCTTTTATGTATATTCATGTTTGTTTATTTATTTCCTTGTTTTCTGTTGTTATTGTTAGTTTTAAAGCTATTTTGTATCGCTATCGTAGAGTAAGTTTTATTTTGTGAACACAGTTGTTTGCTATTTCTCGTATTCAGTTTAATAGATTTTTAGGTTCTTTAAATTACAGGATAGCAAATTTTTCATGGAGGCATAATTTACATGGGCCGTCTAAATATCTGCACTTGGTAGCTTGTCTTATTATTTTCCATTCGACTATCGGCGAATGTCCGCTTTCTTTGAGTTCCCAGTTTGTATTCGCTAGTGTTGTTTTTATACGGTGTTTTTGTTTTATTTTTGAATGTGCTTTTGTGGTCATAGTATCGGGTTTTGAAATCTAATGAAGTCATGCCTATGTAATATTTCTTGTTATTCGGGTTTTCTTTCGCAAATATTGTGTTTTGATAAACTACACTTTTTTCTAGACATTTATTTTGGACTGGGCAGAGTGTTCGGTGTCTACAATTGCATTTATCTTTTTCGTTATTAGTATTTTTATTCATGACATGGTTATTCTTGTTAGGGGTTGGTTTGTTATTATTATTATTGTTATTATTATTACTATTATTATTATTGTTATTATTATTATTATTATTATTATTTCTGCTAGTGTTGGTTTTCTTTCTGTCATGGTGTCTAATTTTATTTTGTTGTTGTTTACATTGTTTGTATTTAGTATTTTGTTATTATGTGATAAAATTATCACCTCTAGATGGGCGCAACAACTGTAAGATAACTTCAATGTATTTTTATTGAAGATTTTGTATAAGGGGTTGGTTGCGGGAAAGTGTTTTTCAATAAGATCTAGAAATTTCTTGCCAAGTTTTGCTTTTAACATTCGATTGTATGGGTCCGTATACCAACTTATAGTCCTTTCATTCTCTTTTTAATTTTATTATAGTTGTTGGTGTTTTGTTGCTTATATTTGATATCGATATTTTTGTATCCACTATTTTTTAGGGCTGTGTCGTAGATATTGGATGACCTGTTAAATGCATTTTCATCACTTGAGTTATTACTAAGTCTACTTACGATCGAGTTAGGAATGTGTTTTATAATTGATGGTGGGTAGTTGGACTTAGGGTTTACGTAAATTGGAGTAGCGTTATCTTTTAAGTAGGGTTAATATGTGTTTTTATCTAAGTTGAACGTGACGTCCAGGGAGTTTGTTATTTTTATGTTAGCTGATACGTCCGCTTTTAGGCCTAATTTTTTCATTTCTTTGTGTATGATTTTCTTAAAGTTCTATCCCTTGACTTTGTTGGAGTTTTTTTATTATAGCGTGTTCGTCATCTCTATATAGGCCGATATCCGTAGTATCGAACATGCTTGTGAGGGTATATAGAATGAATAATCCCACAAGATCTGATGCCTCTGCAGAGTCCCTGGCACCCATCGCCAAATCGAACGAATTTTTCATTTTAGTTTTTATCCATTGGTTATTGTTATTTATTTGGAGTCATTTGCTACATTTTTTAATGATGTTGATTTCTTCTGAGGATATATCAGTGCATGCCTCGGCAAATTCTTGGGCAATCGATTACGCTATAATGTCATAGACGATGTACTGGTTCGTTTTTATCGTTCATCTGTTTAAATTGTTTTGTTGTTGATTTTTTAAATGATATTAAGGCTAATGTATCCGCGTAGCAGAACCGGTGTTTTTCCTAGGAAATCGCCTAATTTTTATTTGGAAGTATTTATTTATTTATTATTTTAAAAAACAGTAATATAGGGACACATGTGTTTCCGAGCCCTATCCCTCTTCATCATAGCTTGAGTGTTGAGAGGATTCGAACTTTGACCTTATGTATTACAGTTCAGCTCCCTAATCTATTATGCTATGATATCATAGACAATTTACTGGTTCGTTTTTACCATTCATTTGTTTACGTGTTTTTTTTGTTTGTTTTTTTTAACGATATTAGGGTTAATGCTTCCGCGTTGGAGAACTAGGATTATTCTTAGAATATTTCCGACTTTTTAATTGGACGTATTTATGTATTTATTTATAATTTTTAAAAACATAATCTACAGGCAGGCCTGTTTCGGAGCCTTACTCCTCCTCAGCGTAGCTTGACTGATGGAAGGATTCGAACCTTGTACCTTGTATATTTCAGAGCCCTTATCCATTAAGCTATGATGTTATATCATATTTTCTGTCCCTTTTCATCGTTCATCTATTTATGTGATTTGTTTGTACACAGTGATCACCACTTATCAAGGCCCGGAAGCCACTCAGGGATAAGGGTATTGCAAGTACATTAAGTTACTGTGGAGATTTGATGAATTGCTTACTTAAGGGAGCCGTTCATTAGGAATGTTTTTACGTTGGACTTGAAGACGTCTAAGTTGTAGACAGGTGGGAAGCAGGCAGACGGATCAGAGTTGCACAGGCGTGCAGTTCTAAGAAAAAAGCTTTGTTCATGGAATCCACGTGAGCATTTAGGCATAGACAGAGTAGGGGAAATTTTTGACAGTGGATTCAGCTAGACGGGTGTTTTTTTGTGAAAGATTGGCGAGAGGGGACCAGAGATTGGAGTTCAGACGAGCACCTTCCATGGAAATAACGATAAAACAAGGATAGGCTCGCAACGTCTCTTCTGTGGGAGAGAGGTTTCAGGGTAGAGAAAAGGGCATCCCCCACTAAGCCACGAAGTCTATTTTGTACTCTGTCAAGGCAGGATAGGCTGTTTTTAGCAGCTCCTGCACAAATATGGCAACAGTATTCAATCCTTTGAGGTACTTGGCTTTTATATAGATAGAGAATTGCATCAGTAGTTAGATATCTTCTGGAGCGGTAGAAGGATCCCACTATCTTTCCAGCGACCTTGGCAACAGACTTGATGTACGTGTTCCATTTCAGATTAGTAGTAAAGGTCAAACACAGAAGTTTGTCAAAACACGGGG
>NC_136508.1:101029916-101052416 GCF_053919585.1 Euprymna scolopes
ACATCATTCAATGTAAATTAACGAAGCATGAATAATTTTGTTCTTTAAACTTGGTAAAAAATTTTTTAAAAAGTTAATTTGTTATTATATGTCCTTTTGCAACCCGCCATGGGGGTTTAGCTATACAAAAACTAAAACCCAAGAATAGGGAAGATAATGAGGGGGAGGAGAGGTGGATACAGACAAAGCGATGCCATTATACACCCGACCACCCTCATAACACCATTACGTAATAACAAAAAAATATTCTACAATTTTAAAAGTCACTCTCTCGTGGTAAAAAAAAACTTGCTGAGGGTGAAAAAGTGGTAGACAACACGAGAAGTAGAGAGAGAGAGAAGAGAAGGAGAGAAACAGAGGCAGGTAGCATTGTTCCAACACCCTTCTCACTTATAACGTTGAGGCCAAACCGGCCCACCAACTCACTTTTATATGTGTGCTATTGTTGTAAACAAATGAGTGACACGTAGACTTAAACAGTTCTACAGATTAAAAAAATAACAAAATAGAAAAACAATCTGATTTTTAACAATTTTGTAAAATACATTCTCACACAAAACTTTCACATTATCTAAACCCAATTTTTTTCCAGTAACATTTTTTCCTTTCTTTTAAAGCAGACAAAACATATCAATAAAAACATTATCAAATCAAAAAGTTCCCTTATGTTTCAGCGTTAATTATTACCTAACCTGAAAAAGGACATATCAAGTGTTCATAAAACAGAGTGCCAAAACAGAGGTCCATTTTCTCAAATACAAATCGAAAAAAGTCATTAACATTCTACAAGGCTCTCACACCAGCAATGTCCAAAGCATTTTTTTAAAAAGTACTATATTTTTATAAACATGAAATAAAGATCAGATAAAAAAAATTTTTAGGTATTTTTTTTTATTCCTTTTATCTCTTTTAAATTTATTTTTCGAGCTTCGTGTTTGAAGGATTTTTGTTCCTTTTCTTTCATGTAATAACAGGATTCATAGATATGCACACATATAGATATATATCTTCAAAGAGACAGAAAGAGAGAAAGCGTGAGAGAGAAAGAAATATAGCATATACTAGAGACAATTTCTTTTTGTCTCTGTTTTTTTACTTTGTGTAGGACACATTTCTTACTTTTTTTTCGAAGGGTTATTTTCAATACTCTTTTTTTAAATCGATCTTTTGTAAACTGTTTTTTTGTAGGTGCAAGACAATTTTTTTTCAGGTTGTGATTTTTCTTTTTGAGTGCGTTACTTTTTTTATGCGCGTTTCCACTGGTCTGCCATATTTTCAAATTTTACCTGACATATTCAGTTTTTTTTCCGTTTTTATAAGAACGTGGACCATGCCTTTTTATTCGATTCGTCTAGTGTTCATTATTATTGGTTGTGCCGTGGGTTTAAGGGTCGAAATTTTTTCCATGTTAGGAAACAATATATCCTGGTCACGGCACAATTTATACCCTATCAGCCGATCACTGAGGTGTGACCGACAGAATGTTATAGTAAATGTCTTACAGCGGTCTCGGGAAGATATGAAGATGCCCGTCGTTAGGGCCAATAAGAAGAAAAGCATACCTGAAATGTTGGATGTGCTGTGTGGCTCCTTTTTCCAGGAAACGTCTTGACCTTTTCACCCTTGGTGGCGTTCTGACTGAAGTTTTCATTCATTTTCCGGACCGTTTCGTTGTTCAATGAAGGCATTTATAAAGGTGTGTATGAAGGCATTTATGAAGGCATTTATGGCAGACACAAGAAAAACGACAGGCGACACAATTGTAATATATATAAGGTATAACTACCCATTTTATTTTACAGAAGATTTATTACAAAAAATTTAACAATTAAAAACTTTACAATAAGCTTTTCAAAACTAATTAAGCTAACTAGTATTAAGGGAAGGGGTGCTCCCCCCACTCACGGAGAGACAGAATATGCGTGTTCACTTCATGGTGGTCGTGCAGGAAAGAGAGAGAGCTCTAGGAAAGGGAATTATTAGAAGGCGTTTCTTTGTATCTCTACGCACATGGCCAAATAACCACTCGGTCATGCCGCAGAGTGTGTTAGAAACAGTGGCGCAAATAAATAGCACCACATTATTTTTCCTCCTGAACATCGTAGTCCTGATGGGGGTGGGGTTAGGGTTAGGGTTAGGGTTTAATAGCCCTTACTTCTTGGAGGTTACATTATTCAGGGCGACTTTTTTCGTTTGGTACGCAAAATAAAAATGTTTGTTAATCGAATGAACTGTCTATTTTTAAGAGACGTCTATTAAAAATTATCTAGTAGTTCTTCCATATTGGGGAAAAACAGTATGGGTGCTATCATTTCGCTGAACGTAATATAACTTGCTGAGGATACTCTCAGTAAATAATGTTCTAATACTGGGGAAAATAGAGTGCTACTGGTACCTGTTGCTATGTTGTTGAGGGGGCTTTTCTGTCTACAATAGTGTAGTGGGTGTTTTTCGCCATCTGTTTGGGTTTTCGTGACCTAGAAGAAATTATCCATTTATTTCGTTTTTAAGGCGTGTGTGTCCGTTGTACTTTGCATTTTTCTTTTGCAAAAATTATTACTGGGTCTTCTCATATTAAAACTTCATGAATCCAGTACGGGTCCAGTAATATAGTGGTATTCCTTAATACATACGTTTGAATGTGTTCGTCTTTCCTAATTATGTGACGTTCGCAAAAAATCACCTTTAAAGTTAAATTGCGTAACGTACACAGACTTTGAAGTTTTGCGTGTAATTCAATTTCTTCAAAGTATTTCAATACATTACATAGGCATCATTATATTATCAAGGCGAAGAGTCCACTGAATGATAAGAGTTAAAGAGTTTACAGTAGAAATTGGACAATATAGTAATCATTAGTAATAAAAATTCGGTAACTTTGTAAACGTTTATGGAACGGCTCATCAAGAACTTATTTACATTAGACTCGAAGGTAGTCAGCCGGAAAGCAGGAAAACGGAAGATAATTCCAGAGGCGTGCAGTTTTAAGAAAGAAGCTTTGTTCATGGAATCTACGTTTAGGTTTAGGCAGGATAACGAGTGGGGGAATTATTGATAGTGTTTTCAGCTGGACGTGTGTTTCTTGAGAATGATATGCGAGGGGGGACACTAAACTTAAGCTTAGTCGAACACTTTCCATGAAAATAACGATACATCAGAGACAACTCGCAACATCTAGACACCCATCCTCCAACGTAGACCCCTACTACCATGTCTCCTTGTCCAACATCAGAAGTCTATGTTGAAACTTTCCAGAGGTTGAAACCCAATTACAGGAGATGAAACCGGACTTACTCTTTCTAAGCGAAACTGGCATACAGCCGACCACTTCCCTAGATGAGTTCATAATAAAAGTATACTCTAACTTAACATCTAAATGTGACCCCCAAGATCGTCATGGGCATGGAATATGCGCCTAAAGAAAAAGATGACTTCCATGTAGTAAAGATATCTCTAGAGAAGACCCTAATTTACCTTATATGTGATTCTGGGTTGCACTTGCTTACACAACCGCATTCATATTTGCTCTATATCGCCCAACAACAGCGGAGTTACTGTCCTTAAGAGTATATCAGAAAATATACCTCATCCTGTCATCTTATCCTTCGGCTACCATTAATGTTTGCGGTGACTTCAGTGTCCATAATGTGGAATAGCTGACACACTCTAATAAGACAGATGATGAGGGGAGGTTCTGTCATTATTGTGTCATTGCCTATGACCTCACTCAGATTGTTCATGAACCCACCCGTGTGACCGATACTACTGGTCAGTATGCAAGCCTTCTAGACCTTTTTTCACAACGTCCCCTGAGCTACGTTCATGTTCCAGTCTATCTTCCCTGGGATCCTCCGAACACACAGTTGTGTCAGTTAAGATAAAAATGAAATTCAATAATTCTTCAGATGTACCTGTCCACCGTAATGTATATCTATACTCCATGGCTGACTGAGATAGCTTCCGTACATTCATATCTGATCTACCTCTACTTTCCATGTTTAAAAAGGAGGTATTCTCTATAGTATCAGATATGACCGAATGGTTAATTGTAGGCATAGACCGATTCATACCATCCAAAAAATTCCAACAAAAACCTAACAGCCAGCCATGGTTCCCCCTTAAATGTTCCGCTGCCATTGCGCACAGAAATCACTTTTTCCATGGGTATCAACGTAATAGATGTACTGAGACTAAAACTGCCTTCAGGGCTGCCAGCAATCACTGTAAAGGAGTAATAAAAAATGCAAGGTAGATATATGCTCAGTCCGTCAAATCAAAAGTAGCTGAGCATCGGATAGTTCCAACCAGTTTTAGTAAATAGCAAGCAGGATCCTAAACAGATGCGTGCGTACCATCCCAACCACAATCAATGGACCGGAGGTCATCTCATCAGCATCAGAAAAGGCCAAACTATTCGCCAAGAACTTTGCAGCTAACTCTGCCCTATGCGACCATGGGCATCAACTCCCCGTACTTCCTCCTACAACAGACAACACCCTATCCAACATACAAATATATGTGCACAGGTCGCCAAACTAATCAAGAACTTTGATTCCAGTAAGGCAACTGGTCCAAAAGGCATTCCAATTATAGTGGTCAAAAAATTCGACCAGAACTTGCCCGCATACTTAAAAACTGTTTAAGCGTTTTCTTAAGGAGAAGTGCTTTCAAACACCCTGGTATGTCCGGTATTTAAGAACTCAGGTGATAAGTCATCCCCCTTTCAGTGAAGACCAATAAGTCCCTTGTGTGCCATGAGTAAGTTAATGGAATCAATATTAAATAAATAAATATTCAACCATCTCAGCAGAAATAATCTCCTTAGTGACATGCAATATGGTTTCTGTTCTGGAGATCTACAGCTGACGTGTTAAGAGTTATATCCCACAGGATTAGTAATCTCTCGATAAAGTATTTCATTCTAGGGCAATTGCTCTTGACATATCAAAGGTATTCGATAAGGTTTGGCATAAGGCCCTATTTCACAAGATTTCCAGCTACAGAATAACTGGAAATAATTTCTCAATAATTAAATCATTTCTCTCCGATAGCTTCATAAGATGGGCAGAAATCTGAGGCCCACAGTATTAATGCTGGAGTGCCCAAGGGGTCAATCCTGGCCCAAGTCTCTTCCTGATCTACATCAATGATCACCCAAAACACATACTTAAATCATTCGTTGGCATCTATGCTGATGACACGACCATCTACGGAAACACATCAAAAGCCGTTCTCTCTGATTCTCTCTCCTCTGATCTTGAGCGCGTGGTTCAGTGGGGGAAGAGATGGATGATTACTTTTAATGTATCTAAAACCAAGCTCCTATCTTTACATCATCAACGCACTGTTCCTTATCCAGAATCAATTGAAATGGATTGCTCTCGTCTTGGGGAGGCTGCATGTTTTTACAAGCTCCTGTCTTTGAAATTTACTCCTAGTCTGAAATGGAACACGTATATAAATTCTGTTGCCCGGGCCGCTGGGAAAATGGTAGGATCCTTCTACCGTTCCAGACGATATCTCACTACTGCAATTCTCTTTCTATATAAAAGCCAAGTACATCCAAAGATGGAGTACTTCTGCCACATATGGGCTAGAGCATCAAGAACCAACCTATACTGCATTGACAAAGTACAAAATAGATTTCGTGGCTTAGTGGGGTATTTTCTCTTCACTTTCCTGCAACCTCTCTCCCACAGAAGAGGCGTTGCGAGCCTGTCTTTGATTTATCGTTATTTCCATGGCAATTGCTCTTGCGAGCTCCAATTTCTGATCCCCCCTTTCGCCAACTCTTCATAATAAAAACCGTCTAACTAAAACCACTGTCAGCAATTTCCCGACTCTTTATATGTACCTGAATCAAAATGTAGATTACATGAACATAGTTTGTTTTTTTTTCTGAGAAGTGCACGCCTGTGGAATGTTCTTCCGTTTGCCTGTTTTCAACCTGACTACAACTTGGGCGTCTTCAATTCCAACATAATTCCAACATAAACAAATTCCTGATTAATCGCCTCCTACATTTTATTAAATCTCCAATACCACCTAGTACGACGATATTATCCCATTCATTATTGTACACAAAATAACCCTTATCCCAGAGTGGCTTACGGTATTGATAAGTGGTGATACCCATGTAAAAAGAAAACATCTCTGCTGTGAGATAGAGTTAGCAGGGAAGAGAAAAGGGCATCTCCTACGAGTCTATGTTGAACTCTATCAAGGCAGGACAAGTCCTTTCTAGCAGCTACTGTCAAGATAGGGCAACAGTATTCCATACTTGGACATACCTGGCTCTTATATAGATAGAGAAGTGCATCGGCAGTTAGATATCTACTGGATCCATAGAAAGATCCCACCATTTTTCCAGCGGCCTTGGCAACAGATTTGATGTACGTGTTCAATTTAAGATTAGAAGTAATGGTTAAGCCCAGAAGCTTGTCAAAACTTGAGGCCTCCTGAAGACGAGAGCCATTTATTTCAATTGATGCCAGATGTTTATCAGAATGTTGATGATGTAAAGAGGTTGTTATACGATGCATAAAAAATAACCAGAAAATCTTTCTCTATTGTACCACGTGCTCAAGATCTGAGGAGAGAGAATCGGAGAAAACTTTGTCGTTTAAGTCTTAGATGTGCTACCATAAATGGTAGTGTCATCAGCATAAATGTCTACAAATGATGGAGGGATGTGATTTGAAAGACCATTAATGTAGATCAGGAAAAGAGTTGGGCCCGGGATGCTCCCCTGAGGGGCACCAGTATTAATACTGTTAGCTTCTGATTTTTGCCCCTCAACTACTACTCTTATGAACCTATCAGAAAGGAATGATTTAATAATAGAGAAGACATTTCAAGCTATACCATAACTAAAGATCTTGTGAAGTAACCCTTTATGTCATACCCTATCAAAGGCTTTAGATATGTCAAGAGTAATTGCCCTAGAAAGGTTGCCTCCATCGAGAGATTTGCTAATCCTATGAGATATAACTGTAATCACAGCTGCTGTAGATCTAGCAGAACAGACACCATATTGAGTGTCACTAAGAAGGTTATTTTTGTTGAGATGGTTGAATATTTCTGTATTTAACACAGATTCCAGTAACTTACGCAGAGAGTACGTATTGGCCTGTACTTAGAGAGGATGAGCGATCACCTGAATTCTTTAATACATGCCATACTGTTGAGATTGTCCAGGGAGATTGGAAACTATTATCCTTAAGACAACGTTTAAACAGTTTTGTAAGTATGGGGGCTAGTTTTTAGAGTACTATAATTCGAAGGGCCAGTTGCTTTACTGGAATCAATGTTTTGATTAGCTTGGCAACATCACGTACAGATACATGTATATCACATAGCGTGTTTTCTGATGTAGGAGGAAATATTGGGCGTTGGCAGCATTGGTCGCAAAGTGTAGAATTAGCTACAAAGTTCTTGGCAAAGAGTTTAGCTTTGTCTGATGCTGAAGAGATTACCTCAGGTCCATTGATGATAGTTGCGATAGAGCACACGCTTCTGTCTAGGATTCTGTTGGGAACGAATCCGCTGTTCAGCTACTTTGGACTTGACTGATTGAGCATACGTTCTTTATTACTTTTTTACAATAGTTGATGGAAGTCCTGAGAGCGGCTTTAGTTTCCATACATCTATTACGTTGGAAGTAGTGGAAAAAGTGATTTCTGTGCATAATGGCAGCAGCACAATCTGGAGAGAACCATGGCTGTCTGTTAGATTATAAAACTGTCTATACCTACAATTAACCATTCCGTCAGGTCTGATACTATAGATAACCCATCCTTTTTAAACATGGAACACAGAGCTAGATCCGATATAAATGTACGGAAGCTATCCAAGTCAGCCTTAGTGTATCGATATACTGTACGATGGAGAGGTACGTCTGGGGAGTTATTACATTTCATTTGTATCTTAATTGATACAACAGAGTGGTCGGAAGATCCAAGAGGAGACAAAATAGAAACTGAACATAGTTCAGGGGAAGTTGTGAGAAAAAGGTCTAGTAGAATCGCATACTGGCCGTCATTGTCGGGCACACGGGTGGGTTCGTGAACAATCTGAGTGAGGTCATAAGCAATCGAGAAATCATGACAGAACCTCCACTCATCATCGGTCTTGTTGTAGTGGTCAACAATTCAACGGTGTGAACATTGAAGTCTCAGCATACGTGAATGTTTGCTGAAGGATAAGCAGAAAGGACTTGGTCAATTTTCTCAGATATGTTTTTAAAGATAGTAACTCCGCTGTTGTGGGGGCGATAGAGAGTAAATATAGATGCAGTAGTGTGACCTAATGCTACCGGGAAGCATATATAGGGTGAGTTAGGATCTTTTCTGGAGATGCCCCTTCCACATGGAAAACCGTCTTTAATATAGGCACATATTCCATGCCCATGGCGATCTTGAGGGTCAGATTTAGAAGTTAGAGCATCCTTTAATTGCGAAATCTTCGAGGGAAATAACATGTCTAATGCCAGTTTCGATTAAAAATAAAAGGTATTGTTTAGTCTGTTGTAATTGGGTTTCAACCTCTGAAAAGCTCTTATGCATTTTTATTTCTTTATCATGACTTTTTATAGTCACATAGTTACGCAACCATGCTACGTTATTTTCAGTCTCTCTCAAACACAAGTTTGATATTTTATATTATTACTGCAATTAGTACATTGTGTCTTATTTTTCAACATATTAATTATTTTCATGATACATACAGACAGTCCTTAACCCAATGACAAATGTACACATCTATTACACTGAGACGGGATCTTTCTGTCTCCAAATTCTGTCTTTATGTGTCGCTTTCGTGTGTCATTTTCCTAACTTGTGTTTTATTTATTACGGATTTTTTCCATTGCTTACCTTCCGTTTTTATGTGAGTGACTCCAGCTTCGATATTAATCTGATCTTTTTTAATATTTTTTTTTTATTTTCTGACAGTCTTACGTAAACTTCTGCACAATTTGGTTGGTTTATTTTCTAATTTTGTTCGGACACGTCACCTAATTTTAATATCTCGACCAGAAGTCAGTTCTTGCTTCAGCAATAAACGTTTAAAATTGTCTGCACGTTTGAATTTGTCGCAATGTTTGTTTATCATGGCTGCGGACGTTGCGAAATGTTTTTCCTAATCCTTCTACAAATTCAGACGTAACCAAAGCTCATAGAATAAATAAACTTTCGGATTAACTAGTTTTGTAAGAATTGTAACCGTTTAAGCAAAAGTTAGTTCCGACATTTTCCGAGGTAATATGAAATCCGCAAACTGTTTATTCTCGACCGTCTCTAATTTCCGCAATAGAAAAAAATTTTTTTTTCTGATTCAACTAGTGTTGGCAGCCGATAATATACAAAAAAAATTCACACCGACGAAAATAAGCTTCAAATCATTTACCTTCTTCAGACCCGTAGCTGAAATCATAAATTGCATTGTATTTTAGTAGCATATATATATATATATATATATATATATATATATATATATATATATATATGTATATATATATGTATCTATGTATATATAATTATTAACATATATATTTATACTTATATTAACATATATATATATATACGTATATATACATATATTAACATATATATTCATATATATGTACCTATATGTATATATGTATATATATGGGTGTGTGATTGTGTGTGTGTGTGTGTGTGTGTGTGAGGCACTGATGATTCCCGAACGGATGAAACACTAGTATGTGTAAGTATTTAATAATTATGTCAGCTACTTTAAGAAACTTGTTTTTACCGTGAAAGTTGAAATAAAGTCGGTCAATTCAGCCTGCACACGCAGATCACAACATAATGATGAGATCACTCTGACAGATGTAAAAAGTATTTAAAAATATATGATTAAATTTCAACAATTTTATTGGCTGTTAACGGTGGCCGATTGGAGTAGTCATTGCTAATGGAGTCAGAGATAGCTTCGTTGTCGTAGTTCGAATCTATTGATTGTAGTAAATCGTGACACCTGCAATGATTATTCTCAGAAGGGTGACACAATAGTCTGTAGGAATTTTATAATAGTATTTATAGTATATATATATATATATATATATATATATATATATATATATATATATATATATATATATATATATAGTGTTATAATGGAATAAATCCAGAGGAAATCCGGGTATGAGAGCTCAATGTGGTAAACAGAGCAATAAGATAAAAATTATAACACGGAAATTACATAATTGTCGATGCAATAATTTATTTCAACCTTATGGTATTTTCAAGCATCTAAATCAGACAATTACATTTTTGATACTGAAAAAAAGAAAAGAAAAGATCGGGCTTCGACCCTCAAAAAACCAAAGGTGGTGGTAGTAGCAATCCACTTAATACATTTTATAGAGAGGGTGGTAGGGATTTAAAAAATAAAAATTAAAAATTAAAAATAACAAATAAAAATATTAGATTACACACTTATAAGCGGCAGCTCGATGTAACCATAGATACACACACACACACACACTCACACACGCAACACATACACACACACCTACACCCACATACACACACACACGCCTCTAAGATGTACGTTCTGACATGTAAATGCCTTGACACGCGTTTACTAACCTAGGAAGAGAGGGGCGAAAGTATACGGATATATAGTGAAAGAAATAGAACAGCGCGTAATGGAAAAAAGAAGAAAAAAGAGGAAGAAAAAAGAGGAGACATTGATCTAATCTTAACTGTCGTATTAGTCTAGAAACTCTGAGAAAAGTAAGGGAAATAAACTGGATGTGTGTACACGCGTCCTATAGTTAATTGAGTCATGGAAAGTAGGTCTATTAAAAGATAAATAAATCAATAAAAAAAAAATTAATAAAAAAAAAAAAATTATGTATTTTCGATACCAAGATAGAGTGGGAAAAATAGATAAGAGAAACGCATACATACTCATCAAGGACCACAAGAAAAATTTCCACATCAAGAAGCAGTCTAGACTGATCAACTCCACTAAATCGGAACTCGGTCATGTATCTAGGGAGATTATCAGGAACATTATTAAGGTAACCCTGGAGGCCACTAAATTCAATCTGTGGAAGGATTCTTCGGATACTATCGAATGGTTTAAATCGATTGAAAATAAGAGAAATGCTTGTTTCATCCAATTCGATATCATGGATTTCTATCCCTCAATTTCCAAGGAATTACTCATGAACATCATTAATTATGCTAGGAATTTCGTGGATGTATCCGATGATCAGGTAAAACTGATTATGGCTTGTCGCAGATCCATCCTTTTAAACAATCAGGAAACATGCATCAAATCGAATAACAACGAGTTTGACGTCCCGATGGGGGCGTTTGACTCAGCCCAGATTGCCGACCTAGTGGGCATATTTATAATGTACACTATTAGCAGAATTATAGAGCCTAACTTAGTGGGATTATACAGGGATGATGGACTAATTGTTATCCCTAATAGTGACGGCCCCATGGTATCGAAAATACATAAAAAATTAGTAAGAGCCTTCAAATACCTAGGATTTAAAATAGATATTACCCCAAATTGTAAAGAAGTTAATTATCTAGACATAACTCTAGACTTAAGAAAGGGGATATACAAGCCGTTCAATAAAGATAATAACCCACCTTCTTATATTAATACTAGATCTAACCATCCAAGTTGCATAATTAAACAAATACCTAAAACGATTAACACTAGGATTAATAAACTTTCGGCTAACAAAGACATTTTTGAAGCAAATAAAAAATTATACAATAGAACACTAGAGATAAGCGGATACAGTGAAAAACTCACATATATTAAGAAGGAAAATAAAAACAAAAATAAATCTAAGAACAGAGGCCGGAAAATAATATGGTTTAATCCCCCTTAGTGTCAACTATCCAACATACACATAGGGAAAGTATTTTTGAACCTAATAGATAAACATTTTACCATAAATAATCCACTTAGGAAGATATTTAATAGAAAAACAATTAAAATAAGTTACTCGTGCACTAAAAACATGGACAGAATAATTAGCACTCATAATAAAAAAATATTAAACAACTCTAATAGAAATAAGGCTACAGTAGACAAATGTAACTGCCAAGTGAAAAATAACTGCCCACTGGACGGTAATTGTAAAGTTGAGTGCGTGGTTTATAAGGCCACGATCCACCCAGAAGATAATAACAGGGACAAAAAAGTTTACTTCGGTATCTCCGCCGGAAGCTGGAAACAACGTTTTTATGACCACAAACATTCTTTCAATAACCCAGAACTTAAGAATAAAACCGAGTTAGCTAAACAATGGTGGTTATTAAAAAATGAGAATCGATCCCCAGTGATTTCATTGTCAATCCTATATCATTCGGACGTTCCAAACGGCTTTAGGCAGATATGCAGTTTATTCCTCGAGGAAAAAATAAGAATCCTGAAGTACCAACACAGTAATCTCCTAAACAAACGAGATGAACTGATGGCCAGATGTAGACATAAATGTAAATTTTAAATAACCAATAACTCTAGATCCGACGAACAGAGAATTCTATAATGGTAAAGACACCGAATCTAACACCACTAGATTAGTTACGATAAACCATCCTACCCCACCCCACTGGCAATTATAGTGTTGTCCGGTATATACTCGATAATAACTACTTTACGATTTGTTGTCCGATATCTAAGTTAGGCATATAAAATAAATTTTCCCCCCGAAGTACCTGGTTTATCCAAATTACTTATAAATAAATGAGATAGCCTTAAGATAATATTTTTTCTCTGCAGATAATACATTAGTTATTAAACTGAGTTAAGTCAAAAAGACCAAATACTAAAACTAGATATTATTAGATTTGATACAAATCAACAAAAATATAATTATTTTACTTATTTCTTTATGCGTGCATGAGAATAATTTTGTTGTATGGAGTGAATAAAAGTATATATTAACCGAAACTAGATACGTCCAATCGAATTGGGGACGGTCAATATTACAATTTCCCACTTCTTAATCAATTAAGAATTGAAATATTAATTACAACGACCGCTATCATCACCAATAAAATTATTTACATGAAAATATATAAAATATTAAATACATAAGACTCAATTTTTTTAAATTCATAGTATTATATTACAAATACAATATTTAAATGAATTATAAGATAATATTTATTTCTAACTAATTTTTACATAATAACATACAGATAGTTTTAAAACTTTATATATAATATTCTTTTTATTTTTATTTTCTTACTTTTATTTATTTATTTATTTTTTTTTTTTTATTTTATTTTTTTTTTATTTTTTTATTAATTTTTTTTTTTATTAATTTTTTTTTTTTATTGATTCATTTATCTTTTAATAGACCTACTTTCCATGACTCAATTAACTATAGGACGCGTGTACAAACATCCAGTTTATTTCCCTTACTTTTCTCAGAGTTTCTAGACTAATATGACAGTTAAGATTAGATCACTGTCTCCTCTTTTTTTCTTCCTCTTTTTTTCTTCTTTTTCCATTACGCGCTGTTCTATTTCTTTCACTATATATCCGTATACTTTCGCCCCTCTCTTCCTAGGTTAGTAAACGCGTGTCAAGGCATTTACATGTCAGAACGTACATCTTAGAGGCGTGTGTGTGTATATGTGGGTGTAGGTGTATGTGTATGTGTTGCGTGTGTGAGTGTGTGTGTGTGTGTGTGTGTGTGTGTGTGTGTATCTATGGTTACATCGAGCTGCCGCTTATAAGTGTGTAATCTAATATTTTTATTTGTTATTTTTAATTTTTAATTTTTATTTTTTTAAATCCCTACCACCCTCTCTATAAAAAGTATTAAGTGGATTGCTACTACCACCACCTTTGGTTTTTTGAGGGTCGAAGCCCGATCTTTTCTTTTCTTTTTTTCAGTATCAAAAATGTAATTGTCTGATTTAGATGCTTGAAAATACCATAAGGTTGAAATAAATTATTGCATCGATAATTATGTAATTTCCGTGTTATAATTTATATATATATATATATATATATATATATATATATATATATATATATATATATATATATATATATATATATACTAGCATTTTAGCCCGGCATTGCCCGGGTGTTTGGATCTGTATTTTGAGCAAAAAAGAAAAAAGTGGTACTAGGAAGGCAGACTCGAACTGTTACTGTAAAGGAGGAACATAACGGAGTAAAACCTAACGTTTATGCTGTTACGACCACCGCAAAACCGGAAGCGACATTTTTAAAAAATCAAAGCTCGATAATCTAAAGGAGAGGATAACTTTCAAAAATATCGGCGAAAAAAGTGATCTCCCTGTAGCAAAGTGCCTAGTTGAAGGGGAAGATATTACTGTTTTTAGCCAAGTTTTCTAAATTATTATATCATTTCTCTCTGATAGGCTCATAAGAGTAGCGGTTGATGGGCAGAAATTATAGGCTCACGGTATTTATGCTGGAGTCAATCAAGGCTCAATCCTGGGCCCAACTCTTTTCTTGATCTACATCAATGACCTTCTAAAAGACATACTGAACTCATTTGTCGAAATCTATGCTGATGACACGACCATTTATGGCAACACATAAAAGGCCGTGAATGACAAAGTTATCCCTGATTCTCTCTCCTCTAATCTGGAGCGCGTGGCACATGGGGGAAGAGGTGGCTGGTTACTTTTAATGCATCTAAAACTAAGCTCCTATCTTTACATCATCCACAATATGATCCCCATCTGAAATGTATGGCTCTCGTCTTGGGGAGGATCAATGTTTTTACAAGCTTCTGGAAGTGACCTTCACTCCTGATTTGAAATGGAACGCGTACAACAAGTCTGTAGCCAAGGTTGCTAGAAAGATGGTTCGATCCTTCTACAGCTCAAGAAGATATCTCACTGCTGATGCAATACTCTATCTATATAAAAGCCAAGTACGTTCAAGGATGGAGTACTTCTGCCACATCTGGGCATGAGCTGCTAAAACTGCCTATACTGCTTTCACAGAATAAAGAATAGACTTCGTTGCATAGTGGAGATGCGCTTTTATCTTTCCTGCAACTCTCACCCACAGAAGAGACGTTGCGAGCCTGTCTTTTTTTATCGTTATTCCCATGGCAAATGCTCGTCTGAGATCTAATCTCTAGACACCCTCGCCAATCCTTAACGAAAAACACCCATCTAGATTAAATCACTGTAAATAATTTTCCACGCTATTTATCTATGCCTAAATCAAAACGTAGATTCCATGAACAAAGCTTCTTTATTCGAAGTGAACACCTGTGGAAGTCTCTTTCGTTTGCCTGTTTCCCACCTGACTACAACGTGGATGTCTTCAAGTCCAACATAAAAAAAATTCTGATGAACCGCCACCTTTAGTAATGCGCTTTATCAACTCTCCATTACTAACGATTACTACGATACTATCCTTTTGATTAACGTACACGAAATAACACTTATCCCCGAGTGGCTTCCGGGTCTTGATAAGTGGGGACTACTATGTGAAAAAATAAATTTAAAAAAAAAACACATTTTTCAGGAATTTTCATTTTTGATTTCGTTTTCTTGTTCTTTTACTTCGGAATTTATTAAATGTACACAGTGTCAATAAACTGATGTTACTCAGATTCTTTTTATATTTTCAGAGCATTTTGGCTGTCTCGATTTTTGATTCTAATTAACTTCTAAAAATGTATTTTTTATTAGTCCACAAATATATGTCATTATACTATCTTATATGGCTAAACATTCATGTTAATCACGTTTTATTATGCTAATATGAACTAATATATATTTTCCCAAGCTCTGTGGATGTAAAGGGTCCATATATAGTTCTATAGGTTAATAGTCTAAATAATATACAGGTATATCTATTTTATAAGCTTAAACACATCCGGTGCATAGAAAAATAAAACATAGATTTTAATACAGTTCATGAAAAACTTAAGATTATGTATAATATAAAAAACCGAAATTTTAATGAAAACAAAAAAGGAAACGATGGATAAGATAGTTTCGTTATTTTTGAAATTCGGTATTTATAAGTCTTCTATTTAGACATAAATTTTATTTGTTTCATGATCCTACGCTAACTTAGCGTAATCTAACGAAATTCTTACAGCTCGTTAAAGACCGTCTTTGTTAAAAGTTTCAATCAGAGGCGATTCGGTTTTATTTCTACTTATCTTATTTTATTTTTTTTTTGTACGATTTATTCTTACCAATTTTGCCTCGTTTGCTTCTAAATTGTAAGACTCTTGATCGGAGTCGCACAAAAATAGTCGCTGATTATAGTCCAATATACGATAAGTTCGCTTCAGAGATTGGATGGCCGCTCAAGAGCTGTTTCGTTTTTTGTTACATTATCAAGAAGTGTTACCTGATATATCACATATACGCAATGAATCATACACACATGCAGATAAATAAATACACAGACACACATTCACACACACACACAGACACACACACATATATATATATATATATATATATATATATATATATATATATATATATATATGGATATCTGTGTATACAATTATTGAAAGCAACTTTACGAAATCAACGTGTGCAGGCTAGCTTATACAAAAGATAAAACGACATTTACATGAACTAACAAACTGTTGTCGTGGTATAGTGTTGAAACCTTATTGAAGTATTTAGCATTGTATTTGTATGTTAAGAAGTGAAGTACCCCTCGTCCAACGTGAGAGCACAGTGAATGAAGCAAAAAAAAACTGACTAAGTTCTGCATTTTCTCCCCATATTAAACATCCAAACTGTCACGGGGACCGCAAATCATGGTTAAAATGAACAGTGCAGTTTTAGTCCTTAACATATGTAACTTTGAGTTCTGCACTATGTAAAAAAAAGAAATTACTAAGTCCATCATTGTCCCTCCCCAGTTAGCCCGCAAAGTCTTCTAGGCCTTAACATATTTACAGTTGCGTTAAGTACCATGCAAAATTTCTAAATAGACGTGCACACAAAATTTTGGACAAATATGGTAAAATAGTCCCACAAATGTAGTGTTTTATTAAGCCCTAAAATAACCCTGGGGCACACCCAAGAGTTACTTCAAATTATAGAGAAACAAAATTAATTAGAAATCATTTACTTACAACTTTTCAGAAAGTTTTAGTAAAATACAAAACACCAATATTTTAATAAGCATAAAGAGTGTCAATTTTAGCCATTATAACCCGAAACACACTCCTAGGGTTGGTCAACCGGACTTTTCCTGGAAAATCTGTTCTGTAACTTTTTACTCATATCATGTTTAATGTCTGTGTAAAATTTAAAAAGGCGTAGTTATTGAGAAAAGTGTGAACGGACAAACGGACTCAGAGACGAACGAACGAACGGAGTAGGGTGAATTCACAGGTCAATCCTCCTATTGTTTGGGGGCCAAGAACGGATAAAATTCAACAGTGAACATCAGTAAAATCACATACGCAAATTAGCAAGATTTCGCGAGCTTGCGGCACATGAAAGAAGTAAAAATACACCACGTGATCGTTTGAATACTAGGCCGGGAAAGCGTTGTATTTTTCACCCCAGGTTCGATATCACATCTTCGATGCGCACTGGCCAACGGCACCAAATTGAGTGTTTGTTATATTGTCTCTAATATAATGGGTTATGTGTTTGATTATCATAAAGGGAATCGTGTGTGAGTGACATGTATTTTCAGAACCTACCTCTGCTTCTTCGATGTTGGATCATCTGGAATTTTCTCGTCCTGGAGGAAGACTTGATACCGGTTTTTGGATGAAAATTCAATCACTCCAAGAACAAGGAATTAGTTCTATAGTTTATTTCACTTTTCCCAGATGTCCCGCAGAAGGTGGAAAGTGAAATCGGCCTGTGTGGGTTCTTGTTCTACACACGTCAGCGTTCTCCCCCCCCACACACCGTGAAGGGGAGGAGACAACGGGAAGCCGTCCGTTGTCTGCTGTGTCCAAATCAAATCTCAACGCCTTAGGTAACCTGATCACATGACTCACACGCAATCAAATCAGCTGATCTTTTACTTCCGGTCTACACTAAAACTCACCTCTCCCCCTCTCTCTCTCTCCTTCTCTCTCCCTCTCTCTAGGGGTTAAAAAGGGGACACAAAATAGGAAAGAAAGAGAAATAGGGAGCCAACTGACCGGTTTCGACCCTCGCTTCTCAAAGCTGTATCGAGGGAATTTTTTCAAACAAAGAATGAAAAATCGATTAAAATTGCGTTTTATTCAATTTACGGGGAGAAAAAAAGTGGGAAAACGATTAAAATAAAACGGCATTATGGTCGAATACGGTAGAGATTAATACCGGTCAAACCCAGGAGGCATTCCCTTTGCAAGCAAAGAGAAGGTTTTTCTAAGTCGAAGGTGAATATTCTTCAAGATCTTAAGGTGGAAATGAGCACGACTAAGAATATAAAAAGAGTCCGTGCTAAAGTTCGTTGCAGAAGACGGGTTTTAAGTAAATGATCAGTAATTGAAGACCCGTATGTGTTAGTAACAACTCCGTTGTCCGGTAGGTTCCATTCGTAATTTTACTGGGTACATGTTGTTGGATTCTTCCATCTAATATTAATGTCGTTCGACCCAATAGTTGGCAACGCAGCCACATTCAAAATTGTAAATATCGTTACTATTATGGTGAAGGGGTAGAACGTCTTTTCGAGAAGATGGTAATAAGTTCTCGTCGAGAACACAACACGCACATTGGCAGCAAAATAACATCCATTAACTGCTGAACTTATTTGTTTGGCAAATTTCTCACTGTACCCAACCAAAACAAACAAAAACATAAATTGGACATTTGACTACTATATTATCTTTAACTCGAGAGAATTCAGCCAATATCTTTTGAATAACTGACCTTATTACATCTAGTGGGTATCTGTTTTTGGATAACGTATCCGTAATTGTTTCCAATTCCTCATCTAATTTTAACTTGGAACAAATCATAAGGGAACGATGTGTTAGGGTCCTAATTAGATTTATCTTACGGTTTTTAGGGCAAAATGAATCCCTACGAGTGTACAAAACCTAAATAAAAATAGCTCCACAAAAATGTTTAATTGTTGAAAAAAGTATGCTCACTGAATTGAAATCGATTAGTAACCTCGCTAGTATACATAGCAAAAATCATCACTTAAGAAAACACCAATAGTAGATAGTACTGTAATGGTATAGCTGGAGATAATTTCAATGAACAGTTCCGACGTCACTCATGCTTATTTGAATATCCAAACAGTAAAATTAATACGTAACTTTTAGTATAGCATAAGAAGCTTAAAAGAAAATGTCTAACACCAACAATACAATAAAATATCCTGGAAAAGGTAAAAGCATTGTCTTCACTTAGCTCCCCATGTTGACATTTGTCTTACAAAACATAATTCCAATAAATTTAAAAGACAAATACAAGTTACTCAATGAGAATAAAACTTTAATTGTAACCTTAATATCTTCCTATAATTTTATTTAATTATATTATAAGAGACAAAATTTATATCGTAACCTAGACTATAGATTATCTACATACTACAAAAACACACGCATATACACACACGTATATATATATATATATATATATATATATACATATATATATATATATATATATATATAAAGAGATAGAAAATTAAAACTGTGAGTTTATCTTTACAATCAAAATTTATTGTTCGACTGAATATTCCAAAAACAATTTACAAAGACCTTATTCCGCGGATATTCAAAAGAATGCTATTCTTATTATTCTTCTCATCAGAGGACGCAAAGAAATCAGTAGTTTATACTTGTAGCAATGTTAGAATTAGGTAGTTAATGCATTAAGTGAAACCGCAATTATTGTTGTTAGAAATTGCCAAATAAAAAAAAATGAAAAAAATATTGGATGTGTAGAAAAAAAAAACTAATTTAAAGACAAACCGCGCATAATATTTCAGCTTGAATGAAACTCCTCTCGGGTTTATTCAAAACGCAAAGTAGTTCATTAGATAGAATGTATTCCAAAATAAGTCCAGTGTGAAGATGCATCGGATCCGATTGGAAAGTTTTAAATAAGCTGAAATAATGAAAATTGTTTTTTTCCGGGCAGTGCAGTAGTCCAAAGAAAAGTCTGTCCCTAGTGAAATAGGACATAATAGTAAAAAGAGAGAAATCCAATATGAGAACCTTCATAATCGGCTAAATTAGAATGAATATATATATATATATATATATGTATATATATATGTATAAATATATATATATACATATATATATATATATATATATATATATATATATATATATATAGTGTCTCACAAAATGTACTCACACTTTAACTAACATGCTGTTTTTTTTTGTGTTGCAGACGTAAGCTGTAAACCACAACTTGGCAGGAAATCAACTTAGCTTGGAAGAGAGGAAGTGTGTCCTGAAATGTTATTAGAAGACAGAAAACACCATTGAAGTGCAAAGACGATTCAGAAGGGAATTCGCAAGACCAGCACCAACGCGCCGGACCATTGCTCGCATCAAAGAGAAATTTGAAGCAGATAGAACCGTCCAGAACGTCAACAAGAAACGTTCTGAACGACCTCGGACATCCACGAACCCTGGAAAAGAAGAGCAGGTGCAGGAAACACTCTTTTGATCACCACAGAAATCACTTCGACAAATTGCTCAGGAAACCCACATCTCAAAAGATAGCGTCCATCGCACCATGAAGCGTATTCACTGGAAATGCTACATTCCAACACTAATTCATGCTCTCAAGGAAGACGATCCTGTACGGAGAGTCGAATTCTGTGAATGGTACATGGCAAAATGTTTCCCCACAAAATTGTGTGGAGCGATGAGGCAACCTTTAAATTAAATTAATCGCCATAATTGCACGTACTGGGGTCCTATAACTCAAGATGTAACACTTGACACCATGTAAACTTGTCAGGAGTAACAGTGTGGTGTGGGATACCGCACTGGGCATCATAGGGCTATTTTTTTATTAACAGAACTGTCACTGGTGAGAGATACCTTAACTTGCTTCAGGAGTTTGTTGGACCACAAATTTCGAACATGATACTTTAATCACATTTATCTTCTGTATTCGAAGATATTACATTTCACTGTATGTTCATAAATAAAAGATTTTTCGTCATTCGAAGGGTGGTTACATTTTTTTAGACAATCTGTATATATATATATATATATATATATATATATATATATATATATATATATATATATAATTAAAGTGAACGTGTATGTGTGTGTTTCTGTGTGTGTACATTTTCCAACGTAGTAACTGTCAATTTTCTGTCTACAAACTCGAAATTTAATATACAGGGTATTGAGATTTGAAAAAAAAATTTGTAATCCGTTAATCTTGATGTTAAGTGGTCAAAGTTCAGCGATTTGATCTTTGATAACTCTATCAAACTCCTCCGCCAATTTTATTCTCTAAATACTTGAAATTTTAAATATACGTATCTTGGACATGGATAGAACCTAATAAGTTGATTTTAGCCCAAAACAATAAATATTAAGGCGTCAAAATTGGGATAAAAAATTCACTGCTTTTTGTTTTGTTTTTTTTTTGCTCAATATACACCTCCAATACCCGGGGCAACGCCGAGCTGAAATGCTAGTATATATATATATATATATATATATATATATATATATATATATATATATATGTATATATATATATATATATATATATATATATACAAAGATATAAAAAAAAGATATTCCTCGTATATTAAGTAATTCTTCTAAATGTGGCAAAAACTACATTCAACTGTTGAGTAAAGAGGATATTTTATATTTCGTTTAGAAACCAGAATTTGATTAATAGAAACTGACTTTAAAAAAAAAAATGATATAATACCTTCAGCGTTCAGACTGATTGCGGAGAAAGTTGTGGAAGATGAATTAATATAATTTCTCAACTCAAAAGACGCAAACGTGGAAGATGAATTAATTTAATCCTTTTAGCTGCAATCTCCTTTGCCAATCTTGAAAACAGAAAGGCTACCGATTCTTATGAAGAAATAGAAAAGAGAATATAAATACGGCTATACTGCTAAAAATGTCCGCCATTCCTCTCCGGTTACGCACATGTTACAAGAAAGTTTTAAGGGCAAAACCTTGACAAAAAAAAAAAAAAAAATTGTACTTCACTAACATACACCACACAGACACACACATACACACCTACACACCACACACACACACACACACACACACGAACACACACACACACACATATATATATATATATATATATATATATATATATATACTTTCCATAATTTATAGACACTTTGCTCATTTATTAGCAGTTATGACTATGTTTTATGTATTGCTGCTTAAAAAAATAAATTTCCAGCAATTTTATAGATCCGCTCTAATATTCATTCGTTAACATTTTTTTCATTTGATAGAAAGAATGCACTTTTTTAAAACCACGCAGATTAAGGACACTTAAATATACCTTTTTCGAGTATCCTGTAAAACAATAA
>NC_136508.1:101057416-101259916 GCF_053919585.1 Euprymna scolopes
TGTGTATTTTGGGTAGCCTATAGAAGATGTTTGTTTTTGTTGTGAAGTTTGTAAGGAAGTCGTTTTCTTTTTTAGTTAATGTACTATTGTGTGTTGTGTAGAGTGTTGTTATTTTAGATATGGTTGTGTCGTCTATGTTAGAGCTAATAATTAAATATACATTTTATTTGAATATACATCTGTCTTTTGTTGGAATTTCTTAAACTATTTTATATAAATACATATATATATATATATACATATATATATATATATATATGTATTTATATACACGGATCATTTAATAGTTCCATTTTATTAAGCATAATGGCTAGTTAGAGCTAAGATTTTATAGAACTGAAATGATTTTCGAATACATTATACATTTTTTATGAACGCTATAATTTAAACTTTCAGGTTCTCCTAATATTTTTAGAACACTTTCAAATGTATATTTGATACGTACGTCAGATTGCCAATATCTCAAGTAAAAGAGGTTTTTGTGAAACGAATTGGACGGTCACTTGAAGCGCCTATGTTGTAAGCCAATGTGGTTTTCTATTCAGCCAATAAAACGTGTCTAATTGTTTGCTGATAGACACACATGCTTGTCAGTTAATAATTTTTAGCTAAAGACTAAAAGTGGATGATTGAATTCTAATATTCGTAAGCAGCATAAATAATTATAACTAAACAAAAAAAAACAGAATTGAAATAAACGGAAACTAACAAAAGGCAAACCTTTAATAAGTAATATATTCAAAAACAAACACTTCTATGAATATTCATCAGCATCGGTAGCTTTTATATTTTGGATATTATTTGTAATGAAGATTTGCTTCCATTGAAATCAATCAAGTTGTGTTCAATATGATAGCAGCTAGGTTAATATAAGTTATATGTCACAAAAACGCATTTTTTCGATGATATATAATTATTTGTTAAATGTGGCTGAACTACATGCGTCACATACGAATTAACTGACCCATACACAACAAATACGGAAAGACAAGGCAGTTGGAGGATATCCATATCCGGGGAATTAATAGAATAACAGCCTGGAATTTTGTGTATACTTATTAATACATTTGGCAACTTTATTCTAGTGTCTTGTTTTTTTCTCAACTTTTTGCATAGAGTTATAACTCATTGCACACAATGAAGGCATTGTTATAAATATTTTATAAAAAATAATAAACACATCTTTTAGATGGGACGGTTTTGAAGTTATTCTTTTCCCATTTTTCTTCTACCCCTATTGATCTAGGTATTTATAACTTTGACGTGCGGAAGAGGCATTGATGCCTCCTTAACTTCCTCGATACAAAAAAAAAGATCAACATTTATCAGTGTCTGTTGAACATAAGTAAAATCAATACACATGATATCAATACAGTTAGAAAAAGGATTTCTGAGACGTGATTGGCAATACGCACTTAAAGATGAAAGGAATAAAAGAGGATGATAAGAGCCCCTTTTATTTGAACGAATGTCGACGTTCTACTCTGCAAACCAAGAGACCAGTATTCCGTAGAACAACATTGGTATTTTATATTTGAGTCCCAGCAAGGATACCAGGCGTTACCCGGCAAATAAATTTTAAAAAAATATTGATGAACTCGTTACACTTGTGTCCCTTCGACGTATATACTTCCTACAAAACCGCTTAGCAACACAAGCACACCCCTTAACTACTGAGGTCCTTTAAATGCCAGGAAGTTTTCTATTCTAATTGTTTTTTTTTCCTCGAACAGCTAGACTTTGGAATTCGCAGCCTACTGTCTGCTTCACTGTCTGTACTCATACAGAAGTTTACATGTAACGTAAACCAACATTTTGTGAACCGTTCTTAGGCATGGTCACAAATTAGTAGCCCTTTATGTCCAAATAGCGATATTCATTGTTAGGGGTGAAGGTAATTAAAAGAAATGCTAAAGTTAAGATATGGTTGTGTCACATTAGTATATTAAAACGTGTATCTGTCGTTTCCTATCCCACCATCTACTAACATATATTTACTTTCTCCCCCCACTATTCCGTTACTTCCTCTACCCACTTCTTATAATACGGCTTAGCCAATTTTTCATAATTGAAAGTAATACGATTTGTCATTATCATTTCCTCATTTAATACCTTATATTAGATATGGCTGAAACAAGCAACCGCCTGATAACGAAACCATTGAAAGCCAAAGAATGAATACTTTATTTCAAACTTTAGATATTATTCATACATTTGAGACGCTGATAATAATTATGCCATTTTTTTTAGTGTTTGTTTTGTAGGGTTGCGTTTTTGTAGGACATACTCATAGACATATAAACAAACAGCGGCTTTTAAAAACAAATTTATCTGGATGGATTTACGTATCATTCAAGTCGCAGATTAGAATTAACAATATATATTGTCTGCATCTTACTTCCTTCCAAGTAATCATTACAGTGTTCGACTTTATTTGCATCGGGAAAAAATAATATGGTTTATTGCGTTTATGTAAACCTGATATATAGATAAGAAAGTTAATTTAAACGAACTATATCTATTACTAACTCTGATTGATTTTGCGCATGTGTAAAACTAATAAAATATGTCGGCTAGTTAAAATGAAAGTTTTGCATTAAAATTGCCCATATATTTCTGCTCGCTTTATTAATACATACAAGCAAAGATTTCACTCGTAATAAACCGTCATTTGTATATTATTTGTTTTTTTTTTTCTGTTCGTTCCATTGTTTTCTCAGTTTCAGAGTTTATCCGTTAAACATACGCATACAGGTATTGTTTTATTTATATAGAAATATTGACCTGCTCCATTGTCGGTCTGGCTGGGTTGTATCGATTTGAAAAGGAATCAATGATCTATGACAGACTCTTTATTCTTGTAACTTTATTGGCAACAGAGTAATAATTTAGAAAAAGAAGCCATAGTTATGTATGAAAAACGTTGCCTTCATGTGCAGTTGCGTCACAAATAAAACATTCTTCTAATAGTCATAGTAACAATGGATTTTTCATAGGAAGCTTTGAGTCATTGTCCTTTAAAATCTTTCAAAAAAAGTAGATTTATGTAAAAAATAAAACATTCGGCTGTATTAGCGTTGCCATTCCAGTCGACCAAACGAATCGTTTACTTATAATAGCTTGAGCATTATACCTGCAATGCGACAGGAACAAGGAACTTTCTTAAAGTTAAGTCTTTTAATTTTATTCCGCCCAATTGAATCAGTGAGGACTGTCAATTTAATTATGTTCACTGAACTGTTTCATATCTCTTTTGTAGATATTTACAGTTTAAGGTTATTAAGCAAGCAACCCCTGTCATTACCGTGCGTCAGCAGCAGAACTGCACAATTATATCTCTCCATGCAGAAAAAAATAATTCAATTACCATTTAACTGCGCATATTAAGTGTTTACGAATACGGTTCAGATGATGTCAGCAAAGTTGGCAGATAGGTTCGTGGATTTCAGAGTGGGGACATTTATGTAAGTGAGGATATGATATACGTCAGGACATATATGTTAGTGACAAATCGCCCTCTGATTACGACTCTTACGGCGAGTTATCAAAAGAGGCCGTCAGACGAACATTGGAAATAGTTGTTATTATAAAGTAAATATAAATTCACGCGCACAAAAAGGAACTCGTTTCGATGTAGCATCACCGTCTTCCTAGCTCTATAACATGTTAGTTTTTTATGCACACATACACATAAATTGAGTCCATAAGATGAAACTGGATATTTAGCATTACATTTTAAGTTGCCTGAGTTTAATCAATCCGAAACACATGTTCCGTTTTCTTCCCTCACTAGGGTCTAATTACTTCTTATGTATATATTAAGCAATTTTACAAGAAAACTAATTTACCCTATTATTACTTGCTGAAGTTCATTTTGGTTTTGGTTAAGAAGAATTAAAGTAGAACATTAGTTACACTTGTTTTAGGTAAACGAGTCAATGTATCTGCTTGTTTAAATGATGAACCGAATATTAGTGCTCAGTCGAGCACCCATTATGTAAAGCAATAAACTAAATAAACCCCCTCAATGTTTTTGTTCTTTTAAAGTAGTTGTAGGGGGGGGACAAGACACTCACTTTCAGATTTCAATATAGATTTCGAATTCTATTAACACAGGAAAGAGGGCTCCCAGCGACGCCATCCCAGATGTTGTATCAAATGATGTGTCTTAGTTGTTTAGAGGTTAAAAATTTCATCAAATCAGGGGCGGCACACCTATTGAATTACAGGTTTTAATAAATTATTCAACCAACAGTTCGGTTATACCAATTCCTGTTTAACTTTATTAATCGTAATATGACTTTTTGTGAATTTGGTGGAGATATACGGTTTTTTTTTTACAAAATGTTTGATATTCTTCCAATTGCTCTCCTGTAATATGATTCATCTAATGCCGAATTCTTCGAGTTTAAGAGGCGAAAATACCTGCGGCAATATCACTTGCGTGAATATTCGACGAACGTGTTAACCAATCAGTAGTCAAATTGACCAGAGGGGATTTTTAGAACTTTTCCTAAAGAATGGATGCATTTAAATTAATCCATCGCTGCGTGGACACTCAAATGTTGCCGGCAGGAACGTATGGATGTGTGTGTTTTTTCTTTGAAATGCAAAAATACGTCGACATATACCGAATTAAAAAAAATAAGAGATACCCGCAAAATATATCGTGACATTTATTACAACCCTCTCTAAAGATTCTAAATAGTTAAATCCTTCACAAGCAGAAAGATTAAGTTGACAGTTTTGGTGAAATCAGCGAAAGAAATCAATGGTGAGTCCTGCTAGTACCAGAAAGGTTGTCATTTGGGAATCGAAAGTGCTATACAAGCTCCTCGCTTAAGTCGACATAGATTCCAGCTGTCGTGAACTTCTACCTGTCTTTAGAATTTGTTTTTAAATTACATTTTCTCCCCAAACAAGGCACATTGGCACTGTGATGTAGGGGGCTACTATCAGGGGCAGCATTACTGGGGCACTATGTTGGGATGTGGGCAACAAGATGTCGGTTCACGTTACACTTGAACTTCTGCATGTCAGCACATTGGGGAAGCAGGGACCTGGAATGGAATTCCAAAGTCTAGCGGTTCTGGGGAAGAAACTACTGTAGTAGAAAGACCTTCTACATCTAGTGATCTCTGTTGTGTGGGGGTTGGGATTTAGCTGCCTGTAGGGTTTGTCGAGGGTGTCTACGTCGTGGGGGCACAAGTGCCTGCAGTTCGTCAGAGGATCCACCGTTAAAATACTTGTAGAACAGGCAGAGGGATGCAACGTTTCGTCGATGGGACAGAGGCTGAAGCTTAGAGGCCAGTTCAGGCCTTATCAGATTGGCGAATCTCTTTTGAACCTTGTCTAGGAGCGAGAGACTAGCATCAGATGCACCATCCCAAATGTGGCAGCAATACTCCCTACATGGGCGAATGGTTGCCTTATAGAGGTACAGGATACTTTCAGGTGTTAGTAGTTTTCTAGCGCAGTAGAGAGAGCCTACATTCTTCGCAGCGGCACTTGCAACGTTTTCAATAAAACAGTGCCGACACAGGGGAGGTGCCATTGGGAATTCAGTAATTATTGACACAAGAATATGATGCGCAAACCACAGGATAATCAATGTTTTTATGTCAAACAGATTTTTCTAAAGCTAATAACACGAATCTAAAATGCAAAACAGACATATTGGATACTTATTAGATATAGTATATTCTGTACACAATATGACAATAGATATATTATTAGATAAAGGCGTATGTTCTCTGCATATATTTATTTACACACAAACATACGATAAGAGAGAACTTTAATTCCTACTAGAAACTAACCTTAAAATCTCTCTGTGCAGGGGATTGCCAGAATTAACCTGGTATAAGGATATATTTCCCTAGAAGTAACACCTGCCCAAATAGTGAAACTCACATAGTGCGATGTCTCCGTTCAGTCGACAAAAGATACCCCTTATAGGGGCAGTTGCGCGTGTAATTGCGAGGCAAGGGTTGCGCAATCCCAAACCACACCTTTCTTGAATCGGCACTGTTTGAGTCCAGTGGCCAGAAAAAGCCCAAGACGACTGGAAACAATGCCGAGATAAGCAGAGAGCACATAAACACCTAGAATTCCCAAATGGGCACCCATTTATTACTGACCAGGTTAAATGTTGCTTAACTTCAGTGATTCAGCGGGAACCGGTTTGCCAACGTATAGTATTCGTATAGTATTCGTTACATAAACAAGATCTCCTCACTATGATACACTTACATTAGCTTTTACGAAGAATGGCGTAGCTTCTCCAAGTGATGTCACCTCAAGTAATAGCAATAAGCTGGATACTTTACCAGACTTGATAAATTCGATAGATAAATATATAAAAACAGCCTATCCTGCCTTGACAGAATACACAATAGACTTCGTGGCTTAGTGGGGGATGCCCTTTTCTCTACCCTTCAACCTCTCTCCCACAGAAGATGTGTTACGAGCTTATCCTTGTTTTATCGTTATTTCCATGGTAGGTACTCGTCTGAACTCCAATCTCTGGTCCCCCCTCCCCAATCTTTCACGAAAAATACCCGTCTAGCTGAATTCACTGTGAAAAATTTCCCACACTGTATATCTGTGCCTTAATCAAAACGTGGATTCCATGAACAAAGCTTCTTTCTTAGAACTGCACGTCTGTGGAACTCTGTTCCGTCTGCCTGCTTCCGACCTGACTACAACTTGGATGTGTTCAAGTCAAACGTTAACAAATTCCTAACGAACCGCCCCCTTAAGTTAACACCTCATCAAATCTCCACACTAACCTGATGTACTTGCAATAACCCTTATCCCTGAGTGGCTTCCGGGCCTTGATAAGTGGTGATCACTGAGTAAAAAAAAAATCTTGTCCTGGAATACAGTAAAACCAAGAGACTAACACCAAAGCCATTAAAGTATCAAATTATTTTATTAAAGTTTGGAAATAAAGACGAAACGTTGATGGACATATAAATTGATTTGGTTTTATTTTTATTGCTTTTTCTCATCTGAATATTATTACCTTTATTCTCATATGAATATATGTACACACACGTACACACATACACGCACACCCACACACACACACGCACACACACACACATATATATATATATATATATATATATATATATATATATATATATATATATATACACAACGCAAATTTTTCGGTCCTGGATATGACCTTAAACTATATCCAGTGGTGAGGCCCCAGCTGGAGGGCTTTGGGGAGTGTGGAGCAAACCTTTAATTGCCAGTGCTCTCAGGTCTACTGTGACCCGGAGTGGTTGTACCTGCTAGAGTCCCAACTATGGGTTAAATAGAAACGGACTTGAAGACACCAAATATATTCTATTAAAAAAAAATGTCTTCAAAATCTTTGGATTCGGCATTAAATAACCTGAAACAGGTTGTCTTCGGATTTGCACACAACTGGCCACCAAGTATATAATATGCAACAAAAAGACACCCCTTTCTTTTTTCCCGTGCGTGTGTGTGTGTGAAATTTATGGTTGTGAGTCCAGAATGAATTCACATATTGTTTCCGCTAGGAAGATATCCTCTGAAGATGAGGAGAAATCCGACCAGCTTCGTCAGAATTAATAGATGGACTGAGTTTTAATAACAATAAAAATAGAAAAAATCGTTGCAGATGAAGGGGAGTTTCATTAGAAGTGTGAGGGGGAGTACGTTGGAATTCAAAGTAGTAGGAGTGTATATAATGAGAGGGGGTATTAAATATTAATTATGTATTTATGTTTATAGACGCTGTTGTAATTTATAACTGTTTTCGATTAAAACTTTGAAGGATATTAGTTCTATTGTGTATTTTTAAGGTTTAAATTTTAAGGGGGAGAAAACAAATCTATCAAAGAATAAGAAGTAGAGGCGAAACCAGAACTAAAACAAAAGGTTTAGCTGAAATAAAAGTATGCGATGGGGGTGAGGAAGAGAAATTAAGCAGATAGTTTAAGTTGTAAGCAGCGGTTAGTAGTAATTTATACAGATCACTATGGCAACTGGTTGCAAAGTTAGCATTGTTCGGCGTGGTGTGGTGGGAGGAGGGAGAACAGGTTGCATACGGGGTTTAAATTTTCCAAGTTTTTTTTTTCTATAGTGTGGAAAGTCGATTGTCTGTCCCTTTCTGGTCTTATATTCCACAACATTGCCAATAGGTGTCGCTAGCAGTGTATCATTCAAAAACAAGATGGTGGGAAGTTTTTCTTCGATAAAATGTCTCATAATATTTTATTTTCTTAAATAATAATAAAAAAAACCTACTTGATCGATTTACGTAATTTTTGGAATATGACATTTTGATGCAGTGACAAATACGTACATTATAAAGATTTTTTTGAGATTTTTATAGTAAAAAAGATTACTTGAGGACCATTTATAGACGTAGGCGGGGGAAGTTGAATAATTTTTCCGTGTATTCCTCCGCCTACGACCGAATTACCACTTGGCCATGCAGGGGGACGGTGCGTAATACTGCCACAACCGGGACACTGAGATATAGTGCCACGGCCACCCGAGGAAAATTACGTCTTATGTCGGTGTTGTTTCAAATCAGTGTGTGTAATCGCACGGTTTAAACGAAATTAAAGAAAAGTGATGATGGCTATGTAAAAAAACCCACACATTTTAGAAAAGATTGATTACTTCTTTCAGGCATTATCAACTACTTTTCTCAACTCATAATAGCATGATTTTTTTTTAAAGACATCATTTTTGCACCAATATATATATATATATATATATATCGATTACCTGATAGAAATATCGATTACTGAACTAAATGGTGGGTATTGATAAAGATCATTACACGTAGACTTTGTTTCGCTTCACGACTGCGAAAATTTCAGGCTTTAAGTTCATTTTCTCCCAATTCTTGTTATGCTCAGCTCCAAGAATGACTTTCTTAAGATGCCAATCATAACTGCGTATAAGGTACCCTCATACTTGCTGTCCATTGCTTTCAGCTCTTTATAGAATCTCATTCCTTGCTCATCCCTTTATTAAATCAGGTTAAGAAAACCGGTCTATATTAAAAAAAAAAATGATTTTTACATTTTGACTCTCATATTGAAGCACCGATGTCTGAAAACAGTCAGCCTGTAGGCCAAATGTTTTGTACAGTTTCTTACATGATTGCTACCAACAAATTCTTCACTATTAAAACAATACCCTTCACGCTTCCAATTCCATTTCGTTCACTGAGGTTTCGAACTCTGGATCTCAGATAAGCTGCCGGATTATATGAGTGTAAAATATGCCAACTTTCATCTTCTCCATGATCAAAACGTACAAAGTGGCATGTGGAAATGGCATGTAAACCTAGTCGGATGAAGAGAAACGGACGTGAGGTTTTCATTCAGGTAATCATATCCGCCCTTAATCAGCAAGAAAATCGTAGCAAAATTTGTTGTTGACCAGTTAATTTGATAAGATTAAAATTCGAACAAGAATAGAAATAAATGAATTGCTAAATAAAAGTAGGGGAAACTACAAATTATCATTGTTTTGTTATACATCTTTAATTATGATATCCTGTGCATTGCCTAGAAAAACAGTTGGGTCAATCTACCGCTCCAGTTGATATCTGATTGCCAATGAAATTTTCTACATGTATGTCATAAGATAAAATACTGTTGCAAAATCTGGGAAAGAAATGTTTGAAGCACATATCGTGCCTTGACAAATTTCAAAAGTGATGTTGTTATGTAGGATGGGATATTTTATCTCTTCTGTACAACCTCTTCCATACAGAAGAGACGCCGTTAAGTTGTCTGTTCTCTGTCGTTATTTTTATGGTGAGCTCCAATCTATCGTCCCATTTACCAAAATTTAACGAAAAACACTACTAAGAATCTCCTCTCTTCTTAAACTTTGCGAAACTCAATGCGTGGTTTTCAAGAACAATGCTTCCTTTTTACAACTGCACCTCTGACCAACTCTTCTCGATTTGTTAATTTTCATGTTACTAAAATATGGCGGTATTCAAGAGTAACGTCATTTTTTAATGAATCGTTCCATAAGTTATTCAATTTACCAAATATTAACAATACTTACCACTAAAATATTGTCCAATATATATGCATATTTTAGAAGTATAAGCCATTTTGAGTTTCAGATGGTTCGCTGTTACGCACAAGTCCTGGGAGGTGACTTGTTTGTAGTAGACGGTTTCACAGAACAAAATATTCTTACCGTGTCGAAACCCGGCAAAGAGCATGTGAAATTGCTCCAGAAAAGGTTTAATATTTATGAAGCAATTCTGGTTTCTGATTGGTTGGTAGCAGAACGTGAATTAATTTGATTCGTCAGTTCTTAGCAGCATCGTTTATAAATAGAATCGTCCGACTGTGTTGGATCATACCCCATTAATAGGTCCAAAATATTGCAACATCCTCCCTATTTTTTATAATGGGGAAGTCCCTTGTATATGTTCTGCTCAAAAATAAATATATATTTTTTATATTCACTTAGACATAAGAAATATTAGAAATCATTTGGATCTTACAATTTTAGCATTTAAAAAGACGTCATTTTTATTGTATTCAAATGTCAAAAAGGAAAATTACAAAGATTTTTTTAACCAAAAGTATTAGTTACGCATTAGTAGGTTAAAGTGTTAATACAAATAAAATGGATACAGTTTAACGTCTTGTTCAGGTCTATGTTTTGTTTATATAGAAATCTATATACTCTGAGCATTACCCCTAAGGTTTTCCGCTGATATTCATGCAAACAAGTAAGAGCCTTCTCATACGTGGAACTTCGCTGGTCTGTATTTTCAATATATAGATATCTATATACATACAGGGCAGTGAAAGGAACAAAAATATTCAGTCGAATTCACCAACAAGTTTTGAGAAAAAACGTTGTAGCTTTATCCGTTTCGCCGTTTCGTAAATACATCAGCGATATTTTGTTCTGATGATATGTAATTCAAAATAATGGATTCCTTTTTTATCTCGTTTTTTATGAAATGGTATTTTATATCTATATGCTTAGATATTTGGTTGATTATCGTGTTCCGTGCTAAGACTAAACTGGCATTATTATCACAATGAATTACTACGGTGCTTGTAATTAATTCTGGCTCCAAAATAGTCTCCAGGATGTTTTAAGGTAGAATGCTTCCTGGGTCGTTTGTGTGATCGCGATAAATTCTGCTTCACACGAAGAGAGAGACACAATCCGTTGCTTTTTAGAATTCCATGAAATAATAGGCCCATTTTCTGAGAGTCTGAAACAATATCCAGATACACTCTTGCGATCTTCGTCGGTTACCCAGTCTGAATCCGAAAAACCTTCTAATTTTAGGGTATGTCTTGATTTTCTTAATACTAACTTCTGTTCTTTAGTTCCTTTTAAATAACTGTTCGCAGGTTGTGTTTGTAGTACTTTGTGTAGCTTTTGAATTCGTAGATATCCTAGAAATTAAACTTACCACAATTCGAATTTTGATTCGGATCCATCGAAATAAAGACGCATACTGGGCCCATAAGCTCTAGAAGTGTAAGCCATTTTGAGTTTCAGATGGTTCGCTGTTACACACAAGTCCTGGGAAGTGACTTGTTTGTAGTAGACAGTTCCACAGAACAAAATATTCTTACCGTGTCGAAACCCGGGAAATAACATGTGAAATTGCTCCAGAAAAGGTTTAATATTTATGAAGCAATTCTGGTTGCTGATTGGTTGGTAGCAGAACGTGAATTAATTTGATTCGTCAGTTCTTAGCAGCATCGTTTATAAATAGAATCGTCCGACTGTGTGGGATCATCCCCCATTAATAGGTCCAAAATATTGCAACACACACACACACACACACACACACACATATATATATATATGTGTGTGGGGGTGTACGGGTATATATATATATATATATATATATATATATATATATATATATATATATATATATATATATATATTAAAGCAAACATGATTAAATGAAACGGATACACTTTGTTTTATGATTCTTTTTATTTAAGTTTTCCATTTCCCGTATACTCCTTTTTTGTATCAGAATAGAAAATACCAATAACGGTCCCATAATTCTTACTCTCACGAGCGCTTCCAAGCGGATCATCTTCAGCAGTTGAGGAAGTTAACGTTCGAAGGACCTTTATTAATTTTGTCGATTTTGATTTAAAAAAAAAAATTATTACACGGAAAATAAAAATTTAAAAAAATTAAATCAAAAATCTCAACGCAAGTGTTTCCGTTGCTTTTAATAATATTTACTTGAATGAAAACATACTGCCATAATATATATATATATATATATATATATATATATATATATATATATATATATATATATGTTTGTGTGTGTGTGTGTATGTGTGTGTGTGTGTGTGTGTGTGTGTATATACAGGATTCGGTTCTGGGGTTCGGGAATAGTGAGTCACTCTCTTTTTTCCAATCGATCACACCTGGCCTCTCGCCACCATTGTCTCACCGCACAATCCGAACGTCAGCAATACGATATTCTTTTCAAGAGTAGATGTTAACGACTCTTTTCTCTCTGCTGCCCCAGGGATTTTTCCCAGCTTTTATATCATCCTATCTAGAAAAACAGGAAGAGACAGGAAAAAATAGGTTCTCACATCATGCTCTGCCTTCCCAAGATGCTCTTCGCGTATACAAATGCTCTGACCATCCTTTCCTTCTTCTTTCCTAAAGAGCGATACAGATACGCCCGGTATGTTTTTTTCTTCTTTCCTAACCATACACCCCACACGCCCCCCCCCCGATCGTGGATATCAATAAGACACTTCATAAGCCTTCATCCAAGCAGGCCTCCTTCTCTCACGTTGAGGCCTCTGGGGGACAACTTCAACGACCCAATGCTAGACTGCTAGCATCACACCAAATCACCCCCGCGTCTCCGCCGCTGACGTACCATTCCACCTTTACTGCGTCTTCTTTCGTCACTCTCGCGATGATTTCTTGTAGCATGTTCGTGACCTCTTTCGTCACACGACCCTCTCAGCCATCAGCGCCTGTTTGTCGTTTAATAAATCTGCACGCTATCCTGAGCCAGCTGGCGATTGGATAGTTTCCTACCAGGCTGCCGCAGACTGAGAAGAGTTCTACTTTTGTCATGTTGGTTCCGATTTCGTGTATTACATTCCCTTGTTTAAAGACAAGGCTTCCTTTGCCATCTCGGCATAGTTTCAACCCCAACGCCGCTCCTCCATCCAGGGACTCCGCCGGTTTTGCAGTCAACCCATACCCCGCGACATGGTCTCTCACTTTCTCTGCTGTCACCTCTTCTTCCTCCACGAGAATGTCGTTAATGTACGAACTAGTGGCCTTGTCCACTGCACAGTCTTTACTCAGCACCGTCTTCAGCACGGCGGTCATAATTTTTTAGGCTGAGCTTAGCACAACGCCTAACTTCGTCAGGCAAGACAACTTCCCCTTGTACCAGACCAATTGATGTTTCCAGAGCTTTTCATCTACATGGATCTGGAGATAAGCCGACTTCAGGTCGACAATCTGAGTGGCCTGTTTCATCCTCCTCCACTCCCTCATCACCTCTTCGCATACATCAATCCCCTTTTCAGTGTGACAGGCTACGTATCTGTTTAATTCTCTGAACTCCAGTACCGGTCTAACTTTATTCTTTGTGGGTTGAACAACCGCCAGTAATGGTAGCACTCCTTTTCTTCCCCTGTCCACGGTTTCAGAATTCCCTCCTCTATCCACCTCTCTACTTCTTCCTCGAATTGTTTTCTTATTTCTCCTGGCAGTGTGTTCTCGTAGCAGCTTACTTTGTTTTGTAGTTCCTGAGGCCCGGAGATTTATTTCCATTCCACCGACCACCTCTCACCATCGAACCTCGCCAGGAAATCCTCGTCCTCGATGCAGCAAGCCTATTTTTTGTGTTCTGATATTTCTATCACCTTCCAGTCCTGCCATTCCTACTACGCCGAGGCGTCTAAAAGTTACTTAGCCCCTCTCAACGTATCTCCCCCCCCAGTTGGTTGATCGCACTTACACCTAAAACCACATCAAAATCATCAACCAGACGACCCAACACCAGGGCTCGTAGTCCAATAGGCACACCTTGCACCAGTACTTCCCCTGTTGTCTCTCCCAGGCATTTCACTTCCCTGCAATCCACGGTTTTAATACTCCTGGCTCCGCTCCATGATCTAGCGACATTCTTCGTTACCAACGTCGTGATGAAGCCTGAGTCAACAAGAGTCATATCTCTCTTTCCATTGACTACTACCGGTAACTGAGGCAACATATCGTTGTGCGTCATTTCCACATAGAAGGGGAACCACTGGCGCAATTGCTCCCCTTAAATCGTTTCCCTGGTCCCGTGCAGAAACGCAATAGCGGCTAATATGCCATACTCGTTCACATCGGTAGCAGATGACCCCTGGTCTCGGCTCTTTTAAGTCCTTGAGCAGGTGAGGACCCTGGCACCAGAAGCACTTGATGGCAGGCCTCCCCTCCTGTCGCCTCGCTGCCTGTCTCTCGTCATTCAAATGGGGCCTCATGCACTTATTTCCACTCACAGCTGCAGCCACGATTGGGTCCTTGACATTCTTGACTAGGACTCTGGCGTGGACGAAGAGATCGTCCACTTCCACCGTATGTATCTCAGTGATTATCTGCATGCTCGCAGAGATTTCTTCTGGGAAGCCATTCACAAGGTATAGCTTTACCGTCATCTCCATACTCCTCCCCATATTACCAGCCAATCCTGCCAGTCGTATGATCTCCGAAGTAAAGACGTCAACATACTTGCCGGTCCACCTCAAAGTTGCAAGCTTGCCGAGTGCTTCAAATGGATTCTCGGCAAAACCAATTTCAGTCTTTGCTCCACTCTGGCAAGGTATCCCTTATCTTTATCGCGTATCTGCTGGTAAATAGTGAGGGATTACCCCTCTAAGTAGAGCGGCAGAAAGGTAACCACGTCTTCGATTTTTTGCACCCTTGGAACCAATTTTTCCAGCAATTTAACTAGGTCACCCTCCCCAGTGAAGGATCTCAACATCTAAGTTGAGAGTCTCCAGTCAGCCATGTTAACCTGCTTGACGCCGAAATAGCTTCTAGGGTTATAATCAGGATTCGGTTCTGAGGTTCGGGAAGGAGTGAGTCACTCTCTCGACCACAGCACGTTTCTGCCCTCTTCTTTTCCAATCGGTCACACCTGGTCTCTCGCCACCAATGTAACACCGCACAATCCGAACGTCAGCAATACGAAATTCTTTTCAAGAGATGTTCACGATTCTTTTCTCTCTGCTGCCCCCGGGAATTTTCCCTGCTTTTATATCCTTGTATCTAGAAAAAAAAGGAGAGACAGGGAAAAAATAGCTACTCCCATCATGCTCTGTCTTCTCAAGATGCCCTTCGCTTATACAAATGCGCTGGCCATCGTTTCCTTATTCTTTCTCAAAGAGCGATGAAGATACGTACGGTATGTGTTTTTCTTCTTTTCTAACTATATACCCCGCAGTATATATATATATATATATATATATATATATATATATATATATATATATATATATATATATATATATATATGTGTGTGTGTGTGTGTGTGTGTGTGTGTAGGTAATTTAGATGATTTTTATACGATTATAATTTATATGACTGGCAGTGTTACTAGATGGGTTTGGTTTTTGAATTTCTCTAATAAGTATCGATAATCGATAATCGAAATAATCCAATGAAAGAAAAGACAGGCGATTTTTACAAATAGTAACGACTTACGATGCCTAAAATCACAAGTGCATCTGGGAAGTTGTATTATCACACGACCGAAAAAAGTATATTCTTTGATATGACAGGGACGCGTTAGAAACGAATGCAACTATTAAGAGCACCACTGTAGTCTGATACTTGACTTTTGAAATATTGAAAACGACCTGGTTTTATGCAGCGGGAAAGTAGTATAGAGATGTAGTTTCCATTAAGCGGCCTGTTCCTAGAAATATACTTTATCTATAAAATTTGGAATTTGTTAATGTAGAGAAAGAATTTAGACTAATTTGTTGATGGTGGTCGTAGGTAGACGAGTGTTTGCTGTCAATATTTTTTAAAGGGTATGGAATAAATCTCAATTGAACACTTGACATTAAAATCAAAATAGAGCAGGGTTAGATTCGCAACGTCTATTTTTCTTGAGACATAGTTTGAGGGAAGGGCAAAATTACATTACCTACCAGTTAAATATATATTTTTAAAAACGTCACTGCCGATACTTATATTGTCAAAAAAAAATGACTGTTTCCGAGTAATGTATCGAACGTTCTGATTGAATAACGCTCCTTTCGTGAGGTCCACCGAATTTAGTGAGGACAAGATAAAATTCAATTTTATAGAATGTGGGTCATCCATAAATATCTTTTTCAACGAGAACCGTTTTCAAGTATAGACATTTGATCTCTATTATTGCAAGGCTGATTAAACTTGAGTCAATACAAGTGTTCAACTCTCCGAACCGAAAACAATATAAACCACACGTGTTGATCTGACGCAGAAACCACTGTCGCAGAATTTTTCCTAATGTGTAGATTATCTTTTCGCCGAACTTGTCGATATTTAAATATATATAAGTCAGACATCGTATTTGTGTCTTATTTCCTATTTCTGGTGGGTTTCTATTCGAGACCAAATCAAGGGAATCGATGTTAAATATGGAAGGTGACCATGCGTGGCGACACTTCATAGATATGAACCTTATCACATTATGGGTTGAGGTTTCGTTCAAGCATAGCAAATCTGACGCATAAATTACGTTGCGGTTACTATGATAAAAATATAAAATGTGCAGTGTCTTTTTGTAAGCATGGAATTCAAAGAAATAATATTTCAGACTTGAATAATTTTCTTAAAATTAACGTTCTTGGGCGTTTTTTCACTACATTTAATTAAAGATTACATCCTAACATCTTAAAGTATAGAATTCAAAAACACTCCGCATGAACCCGTTACGTAATGAATTACAGTTTTTATTCACTGTAGTTGTAAAGGTACAATATTCTTGAGGTTTAAGGTTCAAGCAATTGTGCGGGCCAGGTACACAATACAATTTTGTATTACGTAGCACTTTTATCAATATATGATTACAGATCTACAACATGATACCTTCTTGGATTATATAAGTAGTTCCGTTTAGAATTCCATGTTAATTCACGAGTTCAACAGTAAGATTCTCAACTTCAACATAAAGATTGCCGAGTTCGAAAAAAAAGATGCTCGAGAATGGAGAGGGGTAGTATGGTATTATGCTTGCAAACGTATAATACATATTTTATTTTTAAATTCAATCAATGCTTATATTACAGAAAACACAACCCAACTTTCATATCACGCTCACCAACGCATCCTAGTGGAATTTCCAAATAATACTGCAGACAAAAACACGCGGGCTAATTGTTCATCTTCTCTTTAAGATCATGGCGATAATAAAAAGAACAATGTATGATATTAGGAAGGGAGAGTACATCTCGGAAATATTTAATTTAAACAAATAAACCGTTGTTTATTATCATAATATTACGTTGAAATCTGGTTGTCAAACGTATATAATATGTATTTTATTTCAACGTTCCCTCAATACCTCTATCAAGAAAAACACTAACCTGACTTTATATATATATATATATATATATATGCATACATATACATATATATATATATGTGTGTGTGTGTGCGTCCATGTTGAGTTCCCCTATATATTATACACATATGTAATTATTTTTTTACTAAAATAATTAAATACCTACATACACTAGTGTTTAATCCTTTCGGGAATCTTCAGTTTAGTGCAAATTCGAACTCAGTAACAAGAGCCGTCTCTGGCTTGATTAGCAAAGACCGTATCGAATCGGCTACCATTAATCACAAGAAATGAGGTTGAATTTAAACATTTAAATTTAAAGTGTTCTTTACATCAGTCACAGTGATCTTATCTTTGTACGATGATCTATGCATAAGAGCTAAATTGACACGCTTAAATCAACTGAAAGTGCTCAACGATCAGAAACGGGTTTCTTAAACAGGCTGACAGAATTATTTATTTATTATCATAATTGACTTCCTACATACATTAGTGTTTCATCCTTTCAGTAATCTTCAGTGCAGGGTATCAAGATTAAGACCAGTCGACAAAGTTGAACCCGGCAACAGGAACCATCTCTGGCTCCATTAGAAAAAGCCGGATATATATATATATATATATATATATATATATATATATATATATATATATATGTGGGGGGGTATATATATATATACCTTCTCTTCTTCTTTTTCTTCTACTTCTCTATATAAATAAAATGAACTCATTTTTTCCATCTGAGTTTGAACTTAATAGGATTAAAAATCCAGACACTACATATAAATCTATTACGCAAAGGCTGCAGCACAAAAGCTGACGTGTGTTATAGACATATTAGCTTTCCATAACATCGCCGATCGTAGATTCCTATATTTTTTCTGGTGAGAGTTCGCTGCAAAACTCGCTTAGTATCAATGGAAGTAGTAAACTCTTCTCTCTCTATTAGATTTCTCCTTCCACCGCCACCCATTTACACTGGACTTGCCCGTTCACAGTAGAAGATAACGAGAAAACACCGGTTTGCGTTCGTAGTTGCTTAAAAAAGTGGAATGGCATACATATATTATAACGGTTTCTTATTCCATTTTCTTTTCTTTTTTACCTTGTTCATTTATTTATTCTTCTTTTTCTTTTATTACATAATCAAATCGGTTCTTACTTTTTTGCTTTTATTTTATTGTGTTTTTTCATTATCGTTTGCAGTATACACATAGAAAATTGCGTTTATAAAAAAATATAAACGAAACGAACTAACCATGTATTTTATGTTTTACAACAAACTCTTACGTATCTTGCGTATCCAACTGTATTTCTTTCTTTTCCTCCATGGAGTTTTATTTTCTTTGTGGTTCATGAGTGTTTTTTTCTTTACAAACTGCGACTGATTTACGGTCAGATAAGGATAGGGTGACACAGATAATAATCGGTGTCACAATCGACCGTCCATACGATTACTCCACTTTATAGTTTCCTTATTTTATTCATTTTCTTTTCATTTTCGCTTATACTTACAGTTATGGAGGAGTGAATTCTTATTTGATTAATTACTTATTCATTATTTATCATCTTAACTAGAAAGCTACTATGACAGCGATAAATACCGTCTGTAATCGATATTTACGAAACGACTTGCAAAATAAACACAAAAAATACAAAAAAATACTACGGGTTTATATTTGGCAAAAAAACAAAAAAACATCCGAAAAATTATATACTAAAATATATTAAACGTATCGGAATTTTACAAGGTAGTTTTCTTAAACTTCCTTTTTGGGGTTTATTTACATTGTTATTTTTCCGGTTTGTTTTGTTTTGTTTTTTGCAGATATTCTGTGTCTGTAACGACGCTGCTCGACTGACACCTATGATGTCCGGTCTCCCCCAATCCGTGCGTGACGGCAATTACCTTTCAGTTTTGGTTCGCAGTTTTTGCCGGGGGGGGGGTAAATACAGCTAGGCATCATTCGCGGCGCGATCACCGCGAACGTCGGATTGGAATACACCCCCTAGAATGAAAAGCTGGTTTCCACCTCCATCATCCTCAGGAGGCTAAAATTAACCAGCATTGAAGCAAAGTAAACAAGCGCCAAAACACTTTCCCGCAGCAATTAAAAAAAAAATGACACGTTATCGTAACGGCCCCGCGATTACCTCAGTAAGCGGTCAACTGTCAATCAAACCTCTGGGGCATTTTAACCCTAAATTTAACACGCTTCTTAATTCTTAGATGGTTGCTTATTTTTTCCCTTCCGTTTCCATCTCCGCGGGGTTCAATCCGATCTTCCTATTAAAACATTCATTTTTTCTTAGAACTTTATTTAAGACACCCACCTACAAACACACGGGCAACGCCGGGTACTAACCACTAGTATATATATATATATATATATATATATATATGTATATGTATATATAAATATATATATATATATATGTATATATATATATATATAGAGAGAGAGAGAGAGAGATAGAGAGATGGTATTTATTTGCTCCCCCACTGAGCAAATTAGGCACAAGGCCGTTTTTAATGTGAGGTAAAAACCAGCTCCCCTAAAAGTAGGTAAAAAGGGGGCACTCTGGTTACCAAAAATAATAATTGTCCCAGTATAGAGGGTTTCCCCTCCATTGACTGGTACAAATTATCTTAAGTGCAGCATCTGTCGGAACAGATACTACACTTTGATCATGTCACCCGGGCCCCGGAGGGCGCGCGGGCAAGCGCCTTCGGCCTGTGAGAGAGAGAGAGAGATGACATCAGCATAAACAAAGACTCTCAACCGCCAATTTGCATGCAAACATTTATTTATCAACAGAATACCTCCAATAAAAATGGTTGTTGAAATATACTTCCTCTGCGAATTTAATTCTTCATGAAGGTAATCGATAGAAAAAATAAACCTTTGCATGGACATGTTTGGTTTACAGTCTTTGTTTATGCTGAAGGTACTGTGGTATGGAGTTTATTTTTTGTTAGGAGGAACATAAATAATCATACTTATATAGGACTGAAGCTTACAAAGGCAATTGACCAGTAAACTACCCCCACAATTTGCTTGAGTGTATATATATATATATATATATATATATATATATATATATATCTATATATATATATGTATGTATATATATATATATATATATATATATATATATATATATATATATATATATATATATTGAATATTGAAAATAATTACGTATGCAAATGGATACGTTTTGGCAGCTAAAACAAAGCATTTTCTTATTCCAATAAATTTATTTGCTTATATATGCGATAAATATCGATGCTACACATACTTATAAATGAAGGTTTGGGTTTTCTGTTCCTTTTTGTCGTCTGCGTGGTTGCATTCTACATGCGAAAGTGTTGTTGTTGGTTCAAGGGTTTTTTCTACAAGGTTGTCACCACTTATCAAGGTCCGGAAGCCACTCGGGGATAAGTTTTATTGCGTGTACAGTGCGTTAGTGTTGAGATTTGATAAAGTGTCTTACTAAATGGGCAGTTAAATAGGAATTTGTTTTTGCTAGACTTGCAAACATCCAGGTTGATGTCATGTTGGAAACAGGCAAACGGAACAGGGTTCCCCAGACGTGCACTTCTAAGAAAGAAGTTTTATTCATGGAAGAGAGGTTGCAGGGAAGAGAAAAGGGCATGCCCACTAAGGTATGATATACACTGTCAAGGAGGGATACGCAGCAGTACTCCATCCTTTGACGTAATTGTCTTTTATATAGATAGAGTATTGCATCAGCAGTGATATATCTTCTGGAGCGGTAGAGGTATCCTACAATTTTTCCAGCGACCTTGGCAACAGACTTGATATACGTGTTCCATTTCAGGTCAGAAGTAAAGGTCAAGCCTAGAAGTTTATCAAAACCTGAGGCTTCCCCTAGACGAGAGCCATCCATTTCAATTAATGCAAGATGAGGATCAGATCGTTGGTGATGTAAAGATAGGAGCTTGTTTTTTTTGGTAACGGCTCGATATTTAAAAATACAAAAATAAAAGCAGTCATCAGCAGGTGTGTCGCGTTATCTGCGCAAAAATTAAATAACGAAAGAAAACTAGTTTCTTTACCAGCGTTGTGTGTTAATCAAATATTTGGGTCCAGAGGCCCTTCATGTTTTAAAATATAATCGACCCTTAACTTAACTGAAAATAATATAGAAGATGCGACACAAGATTAACATTCATTTTACTTAAGTAAATACATACATTTATGCTGACGACACTACCATTTATGGTAGCACATCTAAGACAGTAAACGACCAAGTTCTCTCCAATTCTCTCTCCTCTGATCTTGAGCACGTAGTACAATGGGGAAAGGAGTGGCTGGTTACTTTTAATGCATCTAAAACCAAGCTTCTCTCTTTACATCATCAACATTCTAATTCACATTTGTCATCAATTGAAATGAATGGCTCTCGTCTTCAGGAGGCCTCAAGTTTTGACAAGCTTCTGGGCTTGACCATTACTCCTGATCTTAAATGGAACACGTATATCAAATCTGTTGCCAAGGCCGCTGGAAAAATGGTGGGATCTTTCTATCGATCCAGTAGATATCTCACTGCTGATGCTATTCTCTACCTATATAAGAGCCAGGTACGTCCAAGGATGGAATACTGTTGCCACATCTGGGCAGGAGCTGCTAGAAAGGACTTGTCCTGCCTTGATAGAGTTCAAAATAGACTTCGTAGCCTCGTAGGAGATGTCCTTTTCTCCTCCTTGCAACCTCTATCTCACAGAAGAGATGTTGCGAGTTTGTCTCTGATGTATCGTTATTTTCATGGAAAGTGTTCAACTGAGCTTCAATCTATGGTCCCCCCTCGCCAAACTTTCACAAGAAACACTCGTCTAGCTGTAAACACTATCAATAATTTCCCCCACTCTTTATCTGTGCCTAAACCTAAACGTAGATTCCATGAACAAAGCTTCTTTCTTAGAACTGCACGCCTGTGGAATTGTCTTCCGTTTTCCTGCTTTCCGGCTGACTACAATATGGTTGTGTTCAAGTCTAAAGTAAATAAGTTCTTGATGAGCCGTTCCATATAAGTTATCAAATTTACCAAATTTTCATTACTAATGATTACTATATTGATCAATTTCTACTGTACACTCTTTAATCCTTATCCTTGAGTGGCCTCTAGGCCTTGATAATGTGGTGAAGCCTTTGTAAAAAAAAAAAAAAATACTTTATGAACCCAGAAACTTAGTCAGAAATTGTGTATTGTTCAGAGTCGGATATCTTTATCTCTACAACGCCACCATTCACTCATACGTATATTGTCAAATCTGTCCTGTTAGAATCTTTTTTCTTGCATCGGTCCAATGGCCCTAATGTTTCACCCGTCTGCATTTAAAAAAAAAAAATATTTTAATTGAATATGCTCTGGTGAACACATTTCTACTGTGCGCCTCGCTCGGCATATCCCTGTCAAACCCGGTTAGCAAAAACATCACACATCTCTACTGTTGAGATCCCGAAATACAAGAAGTTATTTTACTTTAATAGCTTCTTCCTTTAAACTGCTAGACTTGAGGATTTTCTTTTCAGTCTACCTGTTTTCTTTACTGCATTGCTATTCAGAAATTCAAATGTAATGTAAACTAACATTTTGTTAACATTTTTGGTCAATGTTCCAAATTAGGAGCCATTTACATCCAAGTGGCGATAAGTGTATTAATGGTGATTAAAAAAAAACTAAATAAAAATAATATGCGACACTAATACACCAATATATCATGAGGTCTGCATTCGCGCCATAGATCCATAACAAGGAAATCTAGTTTTCATAAAGGTTGTTGTATACAGAAAAAAAAAACTGCTGAATTTTCACGAATCATGCAAGTGAGATTTTATAATAATTTTCTCTGACGCATCAAGAAGCAGAAATATATCACCTCGCAATCAATAAATACCTCTCGCCATTTATCTGATATCTTTAGCTTAGAAATCACATTTTACTCTGAATATAGAAATATTCTTTACATGGCTCTTGCGAATAGCTTTCTATGTCATTTCGGACAGGGTTTGACAGAATATCGAATAGAAATGTCGGACATTCGCAACGCGATTACCGTTTGCAAATTACGTTAGAGTTTCTCTAGTGTATTGTTATTTGTCTTGCTTTTATTATTTCGAACGTTTTCCTATTTGGCTTTTGAATGTCAACAAGTCCCCAGAGGTTGAACCCAAAAAACCTCTTTCTTTATAGATTCATAGAGTCATTCAAGTTGGAAAGAAAAGAAAACCTGCAGGTGGCACCATTCTGTCGTAAAAGGTCACCTATTTAACAATGACGTGAACTTAGACGACGTAATGTTCAGACGATGGCCTTTAACGTCTTCTTCAATTACGAATATACATATACATGCATACATATATATATATATATGCATATCTATGTGTTATTTTCGGTGTGTATAATCTATCTCTGACCTTATATATATATATATATATATATATATATATATATATAAAGTTTTTCTCGATACTACATTGATATGACAAAAACTTACTTCTTTATTTACGGATTACTAAAACAAGCTTATAATATACTCATTCCTAGATATATCAGTGACGCAATGAAGATTTACTAATTCATATATTCCTAATGAACCGCCCCTTAAGTAAACATTTAATCAAATCTCCATGCTAACGTAATGTACTTGCAATAACCCTTATCCCTGAGTGGCTTCCGGGCCTTTATAAGTGGTGATCACTGTGTAAAAAAAACAAAAAAAAAACAAACTCCGTCCTGTTCAATCAGATATGTCTGAATAATAACCTGATGCCAATATATATATATATATATATATATATATATATATATATATATATATATATATATTACTAAAACAAGCTTATAATATACTCATTCATGGATATATCAGTGACGCAATGAGGATTTACTAATTACTATATTCAATCGGAAAACGTGTATAAATTAATACATTTAAATATCATTTTATAACATATTTTGGATGATTTTTTTATTTATTAACAAAGCTTAATTACTGGGATGCATAGTTTCTACAAACTGTTCTACCGACCAGGAGTGATTACAAGTAGTTTTAGCATGATATAGCGTATTATATATAAAGCGGGCAGATGATGATATTGAGCTGTTCCCGCACTACTTTCGCCACAAAGAATTTGAATGATCTGAAGCAATTTATCTCTACAACGTTTCAGTTGATGTCACATCATCTGAGCTCAGCGTGATATTTGGTTTTGCACACCGGAATTCCATTGTTTTGTTTTAGAATTAAAGGTAAGATCGAGTTTCGCAGGATGTTTTTTTATGATACGAGTCTCTTAAGAGAGACATTACACTTTCATATTGCTATTTAGTGTTGCTCTCTTAGCGTTTACTATTGATAGACAATATATTTCCTTAAGCCGCAAGCTGTGAACCGTCTCAATTATTTTTCCTCGCTTTTTCCCAAAGGTAATATCCTTAAAATCTGGCACCATCAATTCAATTGATAAAGTAGTGGTTGTGGTAAAGCTGTTGCTAGTAGTTTACGCGGAGAGTAATGAAGTGGGTGGGAGGGCATAATTATTACCAGTCAGTGGTGGGAGACGAGTAGGGGAATCATATAGCAAAAGAAATTCTAGTGGTCAAGTGGATCCGTGTACTATTGCCATGGATACAAACCGTTCGAACTGATCAACAGAGAAGTTGTGTTATGGTCCTCACTGTATTTTAGTGGATTATTCCATTAAAGGAAATAACTGTAATAATGAGTTTCTAACGGAGTTCTTTTTTAATGCGGCTAAAACTTCTGTTTCATCTCAGACTTAAAAAAAAATACTTCAAGAATGTTATCCGTTTCAGTTTCATTAAAATAGAACATTTCATTTATCATTCTGGATAGAATAACGGTTTTATTTCCACTGTTTCCTTTCCACGTCTCTTCCATTTGCTTTCGTTTGGCTAATTTTGTTAGAGCATGTTTTTTCCCCCCGGACTCATCTAGATCATTGTTTTTTTAGTAGTATTTTCTTCCTTGATAGGATAGTAGCAACGTTCTGCCTCTTTTAAATAAATGTAAAAATTCCCATCTCATAACAAAAAGATATTTTATTCAAGAAACCGGAAAATACTGTTGATTTCAGGGAGTTTATTTTCTATTATTTCCTCGGAATTGATTTGATTTGATTTGCTGTATTTCTCAGTTTTGTACACCTTTCATAATGGCACCGAAACAGCAACATATTCCAAGCAGCATTTCTTTACGATTTCTTACGCTTCGTATAGGTTAAATTTGTGTTGCTATTAAGAAGGGAGATAAACGGCCAGCACCTCTGTTATCAAGGCCCGATGATCGACAATAATATTTACACAAGCGTCAAGATCAAAGTCTAGTATCTGCTGGAACAGATACTGCAACAAAATACCATTGCCTTTTTAGCAATCAGTTTCTGGTCCATGTAGAGGCAGCCCTATATACCAGGAGCCTCTACCAGTCCTCCTCCCTACCTCTCTGGGGAGCTGATCCCCTCGTGTCCTTCCCCTTCCTCTCTCTACGTTAAAAAACAGCCTCATGCATAATGTGATCCTTGCGGAAGCAAATAAATACAACAAACGTGTGGAGGAATCCTTTTTTATCCTTGGTGCCTCCATACCAGGATGTAATTTTTATATATGATACGTCAGGGCTTACGTTTTTTTTTTCTTTTTCGTTTTTTTAAACGCGTCTTTATAAATACAGAGGCCCTGTCTGCAATATAAGAGGCGTACTAGAGAACTAGAATTCTCATATTCAGTTTTATTAAAGAACATTTCGGTCGATGAAACCTACTACTTTCTTCTGATGCCTATTATCGAACTCGGGAATTTTCGACTTTAAAAAAAATTCCCGACTCTGACAAGATGTACCCGACGAATATCGGAGTGTAATAGTAGTGCGAATTAGACAGAAAAAAAACTATCAGTTATCATCCTTATCTACAAGATTAAGGTGTCATTTTTTACGTTGGGTTTTGCTCTGGATTTCACAAAGGTGTGCTAATTTTTGTTTATTATTTTTACATTTCTAAGATTACAGTTGGGTCCCCAACTCTAGCAGGCATGAAATCGATTAAATTAAAGTGATCGATTTCACCGATTTCGATAACAGTCTATATAATTACAAAACTCAAATGGCCTTGTAACGAGTGATGTAACCCGCTTTACGGTTTACAACATGCCGTTGCGCATGCGCGCATAAACATGAGCACATAACAACGTAAGCTTCTATCTTTGCACCATAAACGTTCTCATCTCCATCTGGGATCAATTTAAATGAATGATTTTCTCCTCTTTGGGAGGCCTCAAGTTTTGACAAGCTTCTGGGATTAACTTTTACTCGTGATCTTAAATGGAATGCGTACATCAAATCTGTTGCTAAGGCCGCTGGAAAAATGGTCGGATCCTTCTATCGATCCAGTAGATATCTAACTGTTGATGCAATTCTCTATCTATACAAGGGCCAGGTACGTCAAAGGATGGAATACTGTTGCCACATCTGTTCAGGAGCGGCTAGAAAGAACTTGCCCTGGCTTGATACGGTTCAAAACAGACTTCGTTGCCTCGTGGGAGATGCCCTTTTCTCTTCGCTGCAACCTCTTTCTCACATAAGAGATGTTAGGAACTTGTCTCTGCTTTATCGTTATTTTCATGGAAAGTGTTCGACTGAGCTCCAATGTATAGTCCCCTCTGGCAAAACTTTCACAAGAAACACTCCTCTAGCTGAAAACACCATCAGTAATTACCCCACTCTTTTTTCTGCGCCTACACCTAAACGTAGATTTCATGATCAAAGCTTTTTTCTTAGAACTGCACTCCTCTGGAATTGTCTTCGGTTTTCCTGCTTTCCAGCTGTCTATAAAATGATTGCCTTCAAGGCAAACGTGAACAAGTTTTTAATGAGCCATTACACTTAGGTTAACAAATTTACCGAACTTCCATTACTATCGATTACTATATCGTCCTTTTGACTACTGTACACTCTTAACCCTTGTCCTTGAGTGGTCTCTCGGCCTTGATAAGTGGTGACGCCTATGAAAAAAAAACACAGAAAGACGCAAATAAACCCAAATCGCTTCTTTTGTAGATTTTGACCTGCGCACTGAAATATTAACGTTATTATTTCGAAATTATTATTTAACATGGGAAGAGTGTTGACGTTTTGCAACTATTCTTTATTACAACTATACTGTCGCTATTTTCTTACAGCTAAACAACTTTACTCCGTTAACAAACATAAGAACAATTGTAGTAAATCCAAGACTACTACTACTGCTACTATTACTACGACTCTTTATCTGCCCCTTTTCCTTCCTTCCTTCCTTCTTTCCTTCTTTCCTTATTTTTTGTTTACATTTCCAGAAAATAAATAAATTAATTTTTCCATGTGCGTTTTTGCTGCTTTATGACTTTCGTCGGCGTTCGATTCGTAGGAAAATCATGTTTAATTTTGGATTTTTAGCGATTATTCGGAAAAATAGAGAACTTTACACGAATACGGAGGGTTTTTTTTCCATGTTTGAATGATCCACCCGTGATTTTTCACTTAAATATACTTTCATACAAATGTTTCTTTTATGTAAAAATTTTTTTTTTTAAATACATTCTTTACGTCACAAATTGTACGCTCGGACAGGAATTTCATTTACAAATATAACATACTGACTCAAAAGGTCACGGGTAGTCTAGTAAATGTATAGGAGGGACTAACATCCATTGATCATCTGTCGTGCCTCCAAGACAATAAAATTCAGTCTGCCTATACCAGGAATGCCTGTAACAGTGAGATGTTAATCACCGTAAACAAGATAAAATATGCAGGATATGCATAATCTGCATCCTACGCTAGAGCAGTATAAATGAGACGGAAGCAGAGAGGGAAAAGACACAGACAACCTGTGTGTGCCGAGTCCGAATCCAGTCCGTTCTACAAAAAAAAAAAAAAATTAGTGGCGTTTGAACCAGCACGTTGACACTCCAGTGAGTCTCTGATACAATTAAGGAAATAATTTCTATAAGAAATATATAAGGAAAACGAATGATCATGGAAAATTTTCAACAACAATCTACCGCAGTAAATCAAGACATCAGATTAATACCGCAGCGAATAAGAGTTGTTGGGAACATCAGCTTACCCACGGTGATTACAAATTACTCGATTCGCCGTAATAGCGGTCTTATGCATCAAGTGGGTATGAAGGCGAAACGTGAGGTGTTGTCAACGTCGTGACTGAGAGCGCAATAACTGGCAAAGAAATGTTAGGACAGGCTCTAAGATGAGTAAAAACACATACTAGTGCCCAAGAAGAGTGTAACTCAGTGAGAAGTTGGTTGTAATAAATGCCTCGCCAACAGACACAACCTACATCTATAGAATCTAAAAGAGATCGTTCGGTTAGGTTTGCATAATCCTACCAGACGTTGTAATTTAACAATCGGAGACGCTTACCTTCACCGATCTCTGTGCCAATAACGAAATAACTATTTCAATAATTATAGATTATAAGTTTAACGAATAAAGGAAATGGTTTTTCTTCTTCTTCTTCCTCTACTTATTATTATTATTATAATTATCACAATTTTATTATCATTAGTATCGTCATTAATATAATTATTATTGTATTATTAGCATAATTATTATTATTTTATTAATATTGTTATATTTATTATTATTTTTTGGCCATTATTATTATTGTATTAGTATTAGCATTATTATTAAATTATCAATTTTATTGTCACTATTATTACACTGGTCAACAAATTTTTATTTTTTTTTCTTTGGCAGACCATCTAGGAGTGTTTTCTGGGGTTTTCAAGGTTGTTGATTACGAATATAACATTGGTTTTGCCAGATTGACTCTAGTTTAGAAGATACTGATAGCCCCAAATAAGCCTAAACTGCTGAAATTCTCCCTGAAATACTTCAATATAGAAGCAGTAAATAATAATTTTCTGATATTATTGAATCATTATAATGATTATGTATATATTGAAGTATTTCAGGGAGAATTTTTATATAATTATTTATATAGGAAGAATTTTTATATAATTATATACTGTAATTACTTATTAACATGTTCCATAAATATAGGTGCAGTATAAATTAAACAGTAATTAAGAATTTTCTTTTTAATTCCACAGTTGAAAATGAGTTCTAGAGAGAAAACGAGTTCTTCTAGAAGATGTTGCAGATATGAACCATATGTCTTCTGTTACATCTGTGGACAGTATATGATGGCACAACAAAAGAGGAATATTACAGATTTTGTCAAGAGGGCGTACAAAGCATACTTCGATATGATACTTGGTGACCAAGACAAGTCTTGGGGCCCCCACATATGGGGTGCAAAACCTGTGTAGAAAGTCTCCGCGGTTGGACCAACGGTAAGCTGAAGTTGAAGTTTGCTGTACCAATGGTGTGGAGAGAGCCCAACAATCATTTTGATGACTGCTACTTCTGTCTCAATGACATTACGGGGTTTAACAAGCACAAGAAAGCAATTTGGCAGTATCCGAGCCTGGATACTGCTATCCGTCCTGTTGCGCACTCTGAGGATCTACCTGTGCCTGTTTTCACCAGTTTGCCTGAAATCGATGAAACCGAAGAGATTCCAGCTGATCTTTCAATATCAAGTGATGATAGCTGTAGTGACTATGAAGAACCCTGAAATGGCCCTCAGCTTTTCAATTAATCTGAACTTAATGACCTAGTGCGAGACCTTTGTTTGTCGAAGGAGCAGTCTGAAGTTCTTGCATCACGACTCCAAGAGAAAAACATTCTTGATTCTGGCACAAAAGTAACATACTATAGGACAAGGGAAGGCAGCTTGCTTCGTTTCTTTTCTAAAGAAGACGACCTGGTCTTTTGTAATGACGTTTCTGCACTTCTTAACTACATGGGGATCTCATCATATGATCCAGCAGATTGGCGTCTCTTCATAGACAGCTCGAAAGCAAGTCTAAAAATTGTACTTTTGCACAATGGCAATAAGTTTGCTCCTGTACCAATTGGCCATTCTACCAAGATGAAAGAAGAGTATGATGCTATCAAATTTTTTCTTGAAAAGCTGAATTACAACACTCATAAATGGCTGATTTGTGTGGACTTGAAAATGGTGAATTTTCTGCTTGTTCAGCAAAGTGGGTACACAAGGTATCCCTGCTTTGTTTTTTTGTGGGATAGCAGAGCAAGAATCTAGCACTGGAGAAGGGAGAACTGGCCAGAACGAGAAAGTCTCGAAGTCGGCACAGCCAACGTCATCAATGAGCCTTTTGTACCCAGGGATAGAATCATCTTCCCTCCATTGCACATAAAACTAGGGCTCATGAAGAAGTTTGTTAAGGCGATGAACAAGGATGGGGATTGCTTCAAGTACATATGCAGGCAATTTCCAGCTCTTCCATCGAAAAAGCTAAAGGTGGCATCGTCGATGGACCTCAGATTCGAACGCTCATGAGGGATTCTGACTTAACTAATCATATGAACACGGTTGACTTAAATGCTTGGGTGTCCTTCACAGATGTAGTGACAAACTTTTTGGGAAATCACAAAGCTGACAATTACAAGCCATTAGTCCGTAAGATGCTGACTGCATACGGAAAACTAGGGGCAAATATGAGCATTAAAGTTCATTTCTTATTTAGCCACCTCGACAGATTTCCTGGTAATCTTGGTGATTACAGTGAGGAGCAGGGAGAGAGATTCCATCAAGACATCAAAACAATGGAAGAGAGGTATCAAGGCAAATGGGATGAGCACATGATGGCAGACTACTGCTGGAACCTTTTGAGAGACTGCCCAAAAGTTGCTCACAAGCGAAAATCGTATAAACGTCAATTTTAGTTTTGTGAATTAAATATTGTTTTGTGTGTTCATTGTAACTAAGAATCTAGTGTATAATGCTTTGCATTAATTTATGATATATAACTGATTATGTAAATGTTTTTTTTTTCACTTGGAGAATTAAAATTCAGCAAATTTTTAGCAAATTTTTTGTATATCCTCGAAATCTATGAAAAGGGTTCAGTTATAGGATAAATGAAATGATGTTATATCTAACTTAACTTGTTAGATTGAGATTTTACACTGTCTTTGTGGTTTAAGATTATCATAAAAATCAATATCTGACATTTATGCACTATTTAGCCGTTTTTTGTACGTTTAGCTATGGTCGCGGATGGGCGATTTAAGACAAACGACCCCCCTATGATATCTCAAAAACTAGAGCCAATTTGAAAAAACTAATGTCAGATTCGGATTCAGCGCCATTGAAAACCCCAGAAACCAGTCTTACTTTGCCTGCCAAAAAATATTGTGTTGACCAGTGTTGTTGTTGTTGGTGGTGGTGGTGGTAGTGGTGGTGGCATCATCATCACCATCACCATCATCATCATCATCATCATTATTATTATTATTATTATTATTATTATTATTCACAAACTCTAAAAAACTGTCAAAGTTTTAAATACCCAGAGACAGGAATGTGAGTGAGAAGGAGAACGAGAGCAATTTTGCTCCATTGACCTTCGAGATAAGGAGTATATACGAGGTTAAAGCACAAATAATCATGATCGTAGTTGGTACACTAGGAGTAATATCAAGTCATCTGGAAGGACAATTGAAAAAAACTACACATCTTCGATAGTTTAGGTGGACTCAAACCTCTGCTATTGTAGGTACCACCAATATCCTTAGAAAACCCCTTGATCTTTAAAGCTCCTGGCTTGGAGCCGGGATATAGGGAACTCCTCTGGAAATGAATCGCATCCCTTCCAGAGAGACGTTGGTAAACGAAATCCGAATGATTAATATTATAATTATCATTATTCTCATTTTTATTTGAATGTTTTATAAATGTTATTATTATTATTATTATTATTATTATTATTAATAATAATAATAATAATAATAATAATCATAATAATAATAATAATAATAATATTTTTAATCCGTTGATTATGTTTTTCATCGGGTATGAACTATAGATTTCAATATTTAGCCCATCATTAAATAATAAAAAAAAAACTATGATCGACAATGTTTACTCTATAAAACAATAAACATAGAATCCCCCACGGTGTACACAATTTTCACGCTTTACACGGCTGATCCAAAAAGATCTCCTACGTTAAGCAACGGCGATCATGGTCAGTACTAAAAAGTGTGATTATTTGAGAATGGTAGTTGGTGTATGTGCTCTCCGCTTACCTCATCATTGTTTCTAGTCATCCTGAACGTCTCCTTGCTACTGGACTCAAGCAATGCCGACCCAAGAGAGATGGTTGGAGATTGCGCTACCACTGCATTATATTTACGCGCAGAGTACCCTTTAAAAGGTACGCATTGTTTTCAAGAGTGAGCGAAGACTTTCACTTATACATATACTCCCGTAGGTAACTCACCTCTCCCTGGTTTTGCCCTCTTTTTTGTGGATTTTAATGATGTTTTGTTTTTAACATACATGTTAAAAATATTACTTATCCATTGAATATAAAATTTAAGACAGCACTGGGGCACGGTGTCTCTTAATTTAAAGTCTATTGAAACATATATTCATTAATATTTAATAAAATATTTTTGTAGGATAAATTGTCTGTACATTCTTAGTTACAGAGTTGTAAATTTTAGACGATAGATCTCATGTATTGTGCAATAGTAAAATTATTAAAAAATATATATTATTTAAAACAATAGAATAAATAAAATCTATATTTTTTTAAAATATTTCTTAGGTTGAATATATAATAATATTACAAAATTGTCTTCGTTTGGAAAAGTAATTTGGAAAACCGCTGGGACACGGTGTTTGCTAATTTAAAGAATATTTTAAAAATATATTCATGCATATCTGATTAAATAGTTTTAGTACGATAATTTTAATTTTTAATTGTAATTAATACGATTTACATTTCAGTCGATAGATATTCAGGATTTTGCAATACGAAAATGATAAAACTATATTATATTCCAAAAAATAAATAAATAAATAAATAAATAAATAAAATAAAATAAAATTATATCTATATTTTTAAATATTTCTCATATACACATATATATACGTATATATATATATATATATATATATATATATATACGTATATATATATATAGAAATATGTATATATATATATATATATAACATCAAAAGTACTATGAATTTACCAAGGTAATCAAAATGGTATACTTAAAATATATTATAAATATTAAAGAGTTAATATTTACAAGTAAATTAATCTCAAACAGATGTAAAAGCTCAATAAAACCGAAACGGAAATAGAGCTTATAATATGAACAAATGATTAATAAAACATGTTAAAAGACATCTTGAAAAAGAGTTAAAGACATATTTAATTTTAAAAAAGGAAGCACAAGATAAGTGGATAGTCCTTAATCCGCGGAGTTTCGGAGAAATACTCTCCTTCTCATCAGAGGGCAGGAATTAGCAAAATGCGGGATCGGATTTGCATGTAACAGTATTTAATGAAACTACAAGTAAGTCACAGATCCTACTTGGTTAAAAAAGGGTAAGGTAAGGGGAATAGGAGGTAAGAGAAAAATGATAAAAATATTTCACATGAATGGATAGTCCGGTGAAGGGTAAAAAATCCAAGAATGGTCAAATCCAAAACGGTCGAATTAAAAATGATCAATCCAATGGGTAAGTTCCAAATGGTCCAAAATGATCCAAAAGTCAGAGTTCCTTGGAAAAAATCGCAAATGGAATGAATTCCAAATCATTAAAAGGAAAAGCACTGGAGAGAATATTTAAAACACGTCTGTCAAGGCTGGAGGAATTAAGCACATTTATATATATATATATATATATATATATATATATATATATATATATATATATATAAGATCATGTAGTTAATAAAACATGTTAAACCACTTTGAAAGACAGTTAAAAATATTTTATTTTTAAAAGGAAACAGTAAATAAGTGGATAGTCCTTAATCCGCGATGTTTCGAAGAAATACTCCATTCTCATCAGAGGGTAGGATTTTGCTTGCAAAAGTATTAAATTGAGCTAAAAGTAAGTCATAGATCTTACTTGATAACAAAAAATTAAGCAGAGGGAAAAGGGTGAATAAAAAATATTTCACGGGAATAGATAGTCTGGTGAATGGTAAAATATTCAATGGCAGTAAAATCAAAAGATGCAGAATCCAAGAAAGTTAGTTAAATTTTCATTCGCACAAGTACAATCCAAGGGAATCGCGTAATTGGGAGATGATACAAATATCTTAAATGCAGAAATCAGTAGAATAATTCACATATAGGTACAAGCAAAATGGAATGAATTCCAATATGTTATTAAAAGAAAGATTAAATGTGTGTAAAAAAGGTAGGCAAGAAATATACACCTCGACTGTTGAGGAAAGGCTGAATTCAGAAAAAGGGGTGAAGAAGAAAAAGAAGAAGAAAAAGGGAGGAAGAAAAAAGTTGAATGGCGGTTGGAATAAATTTAAAATAGAAAACCAATGTCAAAATGACCCAGACAAGATGACATAAAAGGCGTTAAAATTTTAAGCAAAAAAGAGGGTCACTTAAATGTACAAGTTATTATATAAGTATTAAATTATAAGCAGAATTTTTTGATGGAAACTAAACGAAATATAAAATAAATACATACACATGTAAACACAAATATACGTATATATGAATTTGGGTTAAATTTTATCGGCTTCATCTGAAATAATTAAAGTATTTTTGCATTTTTTTGCCGCAAGGAAATCCTCAGATTCTCCAAATCTTTTTTTATTTATTTTTATTAGTTCTTTTTGTAAGAAGGGTAAATATTCTAGAGTTTCGCATATATTTGATGAATGGTTATATAACGTTTACTAGAGAGTTCAAACATTAGTAACAAAGATTTAACATGATGGTTTTGTATGGTCACATTTTTAATGTTTCCTTATATTTTATTTTGGTTTTGCAGAAGAGAAAATATAGATGAAAATCTCACAAGTTTATCAAAATTTAGAAGAGCAAATATTGAGAAGTTTGTTTATTTGAAATAAAAAAATATAATTTACATAAATATACTTCAGAGGTATACTCCACCTTATGTGTGGTGTCTTGTTTGTTTCTTTTTTCCTTTTCTTCTTCCTTGCCATGTTGTAAAGTAGGAGAAAGAAAGATGTTTGCAAAGAGCCGCGCATTGTCTGTAGCGGTTGTATTTTCAAACGTTTCAACTGTACGTAGGCAACGCGAGAATAACGTCAAGGATGGGAGTTCATATATTTTTATTCCTGACTTTTACCAATTTTTCTTCGATTTTTCCGTTACTGGATATTCTAATCTGAACAGGAAATATTTATTCATTTGTTCCCATTCTATCATCTTCATTAGTTTTGTTTTAACAAGTAAGCTCATTGCTTTATATATAGTTTCATTAAATACTTTGAAATTCATACTCCCTGATTAGAAAGAAATATTTCTTTAGAATATTCGCGGATTAAGTACACTCCACTAAATCCCTGCTTCCTTTTGGAAACTTAAATATGTTTTTAGCTTTTCTTTATGTATTTTAGCATGTTTAACTGATTCTTAGTTCATATATATATATATATATATATATATATATATATATATACATACATATATATATATTTATATACATATATGTATATATATATACATATATATGTATATATCCCTTTCACTAGTTATTTCTTTCTCTGTATACACCACTTCACATTTATAGATATATTGTATATATATATATATATATACAAATATATATATATATATATATATAAATATATATGTATAGAGTTTAAAAAATAAATGTGTTTCAGAAAAATATAATTTTGCAAAATAAAGAAAATATTATTTGTAAAAAAAAAAAATACAAATAAGAGTTCTTCCCTTAACCCATGGTTTTTCGATGTAAGATCACGTACTCAGAGTAAATGTCATTAGCAACATATAAGATTCGACATAATCTTGCTATTAAGTACGTCAGAAGAGGATAGAAATGCCGAAATAATGCAAATTTAAGCTAGAGCAAAATAACTGGTTTAATGATATTAGTCAGGTTCCTAATGGCACAATTTTAACGTTTATGGGAACTTTTTGGAGATTCGCAAATCTATACATTTTTGGAAAGGCTATTGTCTAAGGAATCAGAAAACCAATGTTTGCATTTGCCCAGATTCCTATATGGCGGCCATATTGGATTTACAAAATGGCCGCCGTAAAATATACGTTTTGTAATATCTTGGCTTCTAAATACGCTGGAACACTGATTTTAACGCCTAAACCTACATTTTCAGGGTCCAGGAAGCCACTGGTGGTAGTTATAAAATTTTCCCATAGGTATATATGGCAGCCATATTGGAATTTTACAAAATGGCTGCCGTCAAACGTATGTTTTGTAATATCGCGGCCTCTAAATAAGTTGGAACAATGATTTTAACTGCTAAACCTACATTTTCAGTGTCAAGGAAGTCAATGGTCCACGTTATAATTTTATCTTTTGTACCCCAACCCCCGTTTGAAACACATAATCTAACATATGAGTAAAAAACTTAACAACCTGGCAGTTAGTCAGAAAATTATTTTTTTTGAAATGCCTTTTAACTGTAAACTTTGAATGTTTGTGCAACCATCTTAAACATAATTAGATGTTTGATCATAGTCTATGTATAATAATCATCATCAACATCATCATCAACATCACTTTCATACATCACAGCTTGGGAATCTTCATCGTTTTCGCACTGGCTGCTGCACCGACACATATCAATACAAGCTAAGTCTTTAGACCTGCAGGAGCATCTGCCAGAAGAACAGTCATCTATACATTTGCATGTGATCATCTCAAGAATGGCCTTAGGGGCTGGGAGGACCTCTGTGGTCGTTGGTTTTAGGGTGCCATCCAAATCTTTGAAGTACTCATTTTCCAGGGGATCAAGTTGTGAAATCTGCAGAGCAATGGTTGCTTGTGCCCATACCCTTGCTTGGACATGGACTCTTAAAATATGCTGCTTTAGAGCTCAAGGTGTGGAGGGAGCTTGCCACTTTCTGCCCTATGCTTGCAGAACAGATGCCATCGCAGTTCAGGGATTGTTTTTATATTGATCCCTTTTGGTGAGGAAGCTGCACAAACAAAGGATTCCAGTTTTGACAGCATTCCATCTGTCACTTCTGCTTCATCCATAAGCATTTGCAGAGCATTGACAACATCTGAGTCTGCTTTGAGGTAGATCTATAGCCAGGTTGTCTTGCATATACTAGAGAACCTCCCTGTGTTGTCGGTCCATGTGAACGCATGGAAGGCTGGCAAAGCCTTTGCTCTTTCTTTACCTAGAGCTCGCCACAGTGGTTCAATTTGTATCACACAAGAGGACATAGAAATGGACGTGTTTTTCAGCAATAGGTCATAGTTTGCTGTGATTTGCACTAAAACGTCCGTATCTGGAGAGAAAATACTAACTGTGCATCAGGTGGGTTTCGCTGTGAAGCCAGCACAGCCTGGTGGATAAGCAGCGTGTCTGCTTCCTCATGGTTATTTACTTCAAAGACTAGGTCTCTGTTGCTCTTAGTGTATCCAAAAGCAGATAGTATGATCAGCTTGGATGATCCCTTGTTATACTCTAGAGTTTGGGCAGCAAGATAGTCAGTCAGCTCAGCCTTCGTCTTGTCATGGGAGAGGAACCTCCTCATTGGGATGTGTTTGATGTTAGTGTCATCTCTGACTTGATACTGAACAGAAGCTTTTCCTTGTCTTCGTTTTTCTCTGGTTGCACTTTTCAGAGAATCTGCTCGGTATGTTTCAAAAATGAGGATGCTTTCATCATAATCTCGTGTTAGTTGTATCAGTCTGTCATTGAAGCAGCTACTCAGATCGTTGTCACTAGAGTCGCTGGTTTCTTGCTCAGCTTCTGCACAAGCACCATGCCATCCACCAGTGCTATCTTCCGACTAGGCTGATCAGTAGACGTGGGCTCTGTAAATCCTGTATACGTTGCCTCTTGGTGGGTAGAATTTCCAGCTTGAGGTGACTGGTCTTCATGGGGCATGTCTTCTCTTGTCAGCTTCTCAAGTAGATGGATTAACTTGGACTTGTTGTAGCATGGCAGCATTGTTCCATCAGGGGCAAACAGTGCTCTTGGTGTCAGAGTGACTTCATGGTTTCCTATGGCCTCTTTCTGGTTGATGTCTCGGCTTGACCTGGCAAGTACCATCAGCTTTGCAAACAGGTCCTTGGTCTCCTTCAGATCCACAGTATTGTCTCTGAGTTTCACTGTAATCTTCTTGTTCCCAGAAAGGAACATCTTGTTGTTCTCTTTCTTCACAGGGGCCCAGATGCTGACATCTCCATTGATCCGTTCTGACACGTAATCCTTATACAACTTCTGTCCAGTGACATCAATATTCAAGATATGTGGTACATACTCATCTGGGATGTAGGCATTAGTGATCACATTGTACAGCTTTCCCACTTTAGTCGTAAAGGGGTTTCCATGGCTGAGCAAGGCTTCCTTGATCTTGTCGACTGTACCATGTGCCCTTTTGACTGCACTTGGTCCAAGCTCATGATGCTCTGTGATTCTGTCAGCTTCCATGCCAAACTGACTCTTGAACTCTTTTGACAGACGTGAAAGTTCTGGTGTGGCCAGAAAAAATCTCTGTCTGGCATTGGCATTGTTGGAGATGCCTATAATGCCAGAGCTAGTCTTCATCAGTTTGTTCAGGTGTTCACATGCATGGTCTGCCCCAACAGACACGAAGGGAATGACACTTTCCGTGACTGATATATTGCCTGCTCGTAATTCCTCCCATGTATGAGGGTGATTGCTTCTCAAGCCATGCATATCTGCAATGTATCTTGGCAAGAGTCGCTTATACTTGATGCGGTCCATGGCAAAGAACAGTTTGCTAAGTGCTTCTCCAGCTTGAAGATTGAGTTCAAGGTCAGCATTTCGAGTTGCTGCTACAAAGAACAGAATTGCTTCCACCCAATCTAGGTATCTCATCATGGCCTTGCATTCTGGGATTTCTGTTCCTTCCATGTTTTAAATGCTGTGATGACCTCAGCAGTGGTCAAGGCTTCCTGAAGGGTGCTGTTTGCTTGCTTCACGGATTCAGCCTTCGTGTCTTTATCTTCAGAGCAGGCAGCTTCTACTCCTTCTGCTGCCGTCAGGCACACCTCTTTCAACTGTGGGTTGCCATTGAAGAACACCTCCAGATCCATTTCATAGAGTGCTATGTATGAGTAGATATGGGCATGGATAGCTCGCTTGTAGTGTGTGCATTTAAGGATTAGCCTTGTCGTGGCAGGACCATACACACCTGCTTCCACCCAAGCATAATCTATGCCTGAGTTCTCCATGGAGGCACCAAGCGCTCTGAGAGCAGCCATTATGACATGCAGTTCACCCAGTCTGGGAACAACCATTTGTTTCAAGTCAGGGCTGGCATCTGGGAGCTGCACCACCTTCTCATAAAGAGTCATGTCAAAGGAAATGACTGCGGGGTGATCTTCCCCAACTGCAAACTTTCTCAGCTTATTTGCTTGTACAATCACAGTTAGTAGAGTTGGCCACTTGTGTGCCACCTCAGGGAGTAGTAGCAAGGCTCCAACCTGTGTCAAGGGAAGGCTTTCAGACAGCAGTAAGTTGTATCGTTCCCAACCTGGAATCTTGCTGGAGGTTTCTCGAGGTTTCATTCTGGATAAAGCAGATGCAACAACCTATCCAAGCTGTGCCAGCTGATAAGATTCTGAGATCCCCTGGCCAATGGCAAACTGTTCTGACCTCTTGGTAGCCTGTGGTTTGGGCTCATTACAGTGAAGAATGTCTACATGATATGGTGTGACTGATATACTCTTTGCATCACCTATAATCAAAGGTTCTGCAACAGGTTCTTTAGAAGGGTCAACTTTCTGGTACACTGCTGTGATGGTTCCGTGGGTGGTTCCCTTCCCATCAGGAGTATCCTCTGTAAAATCTGTGTTATCTACGGCGAAAAACCCAAAGGTCCCCTTCTTCAGGAATGGTCGTACATAGAGGCCTTGGTATGCTCTGGTGTTTTCTACAACAGCATTTGCCAGAGCAGTTTCCATGAGAAGGACACGGCGATGTGAAATAGCGTAGCCATGAGCATTGAGAAGATTCAACAGGTTCTTGTTGCGTGTGTCATGGTGGACAGTCAGTGCCAGTCCCAGAACCTGAAAATTCCCTCGTGAGCGGGGTGACTTAAATGCTGATTCATTTCTTGGCTTGTACCTTACCTGTTTACTGGATTTGAACCCATACATGATATTCTGGCTCACCGTCAGTGTTTCTCAGTCAACATCTTTAGTTCTCTTTACAGTTTCCAGCTTTTCAGCAGGCCCAACCATTATCCAATGGATTAAGGTGTATAATTCAGCTGGAACATCATTATTGTCACTAGATACCTGCATGACATTTCTTTCCTTGGGCTCTTTGAAGGTTACAATGATTTTCCTTATCACCTGTGCTGCTTTGTAGATTGTCTTCATGCTGTTCTCCTCCTTACCAGTTGTCACTGGGGTATTAACCATGTCCTCTTCACATGCATCTGAGGAGTAGAGGACAGTTTGTTTCCTTATGTTTGGTCGAACAGACTTCAGGTGTGGCAAATAAGTAAGGATCCTTTCTTTCAGCCATTTTCTACTGAATAGAGGTACATGACCTTCAAAAACTTCCGAACCAAGCATATTAACATAAGTCGTTTCAATATCATCAATCCCAAGGTATGCTTTGTTTTTTGTTTCTACATCAATAAGATTTATCAGCTCAAGCAGACTCGCCTTTTGTAGAAAGGGTTCTTCAGCAGTTTTTCTAGTGTTAGTATCTCGAAGAGCATGGAACACATTTTGGATCCAGCAAGCTTTGTGCTATAGGGCATCAATTGCATGTGCATCACCTGGTGATATGTAGGTGTTCAGCCTAGTTTTCAGTGCAGGATTATGGGACCTTTCCACAGCATCTTTGAGAGTTTTACCTGCATTCTCAGTCCTGATCTTGTACAGTTGTTGGCCATTGTCCTGTTGGCAGAAGAAGCACTCTTTCTTATCCAGTGGACTTGTATGTGATCGTGTGAATGGCAATGCAGAACCAGATGTAGAGGTGTCTGGAACAGCCTCTTCTGTAATTCCTCTTTTCTGCCCAGTCTTTTTGGCAGTGTAGTGTCCTGTAGCTAAAGCGTGTGCGATGCGATCTCTTGCACGTTGTATTTCAACTTTGTTAGTTGCACTCGAATGACATGAGCGATGCCAGACCGCCCTCTCTTCACACAATGTTTCTGGTGTGCAGTTCTGCAATCGCCTTTGGATTTGGATATAGTCCCCATCATTCAAACTAGCCCTCTCTAGAATTACTTGCAGTACGAGCCCATAGGACTCTAATCGAGGATGTTGCACCAAGACTTTCTTTTTATTATCAGACTGGCAGAGAATGCACTGCTTCCAGTTAATGGACTCCTTGGCTTCACATGCTTCCTCTCTACTTTGCGACTCATCACTCATGCCTCACCTACAAACAAAGAGAGAATTACAGTAATGTTAGAATAGCAATACAAAGACTACAAGTTCTCAAAGTATCAGAAGTAAATTAACAATTTGAATTAGTGATATAAAAGCAAGATTTTTTAGGAACAGCTGAAATATGAATTTATAAATGATACATATTTTTTATTACAAAAATATTGCAATAAAACAACACCACATCAGTTTGAACCCAGTTATGCATCTAAAAGGTTAATGTTAAAGATGCTGTTGCTTTATAAGTACCACCATTGAATTCTATGACCCTGAAAATGTAGGTTTAGCAGTTAAAATCAGTGTGCCGACTTATTTAGAGGCGAAGATATTAAAAAAAACGTACATTTTGCAGCGGCCATTTTGTAAATTCCAATATGGCTGCCATATACACATCTGGGAAAATTTTATAACCACCGCCATTGGTTTCCCTGGCCCCGAAAATGTAGGTTTAGCAGTTAAAATCAGTTTTTCAGCTTATTTAGAAGCCGCGATATTCAAAAACGTACATCTTATGGCGGCCATTTTGTAAATCCAATATGGCCGCCATATACGCATCTGGGCAAATGCTAACATTGGTTTTCTGATTCCTTAGACCAAAACCTTTCAAAAAATGTACAGATTTGCAAATCTCCAAAAAGTTCCCACAAAATTACATTAGGAACCTGACTATATGAACTGAGAATGATAGAATAATGAGTATGTGTCGAAAAGTAATTAAAATTAGTTAATAGATAAATGAATAATGAAATGTTCCGAGGATTCAACAAATCCAATATTTCGTAAAGTCGTACTTGAGCGTTGGTGGTGAACGAATAATATCTCAAAGAGGAAATAACTTTCTTATCTAGCGAAATTATTTTCTTATATATATATATATATATATATATATATATATATATATTAAAATTGTAAATTAATGAATTTCAAAAAACCCTCATTGAAATGAAATGAAGTGATTGAGTTTCATATCAAAGAACTTTTATTATTCTAAGCAAGACAAAGAATGCTTTAGAAAATGAATCCCCTTAACCTATAGGGTTTCGATGTCTATCATCTCATCAGAGGAGAGAAAATATTAGCAAATAGTTATAAAGGTATGCACCCTATTTGCTAAAATCAGTGAGACATGGAAAGTCAAAGTGAAAATAATACATTTATCAGAAGTCCTGTGGCAGGAATATTTGTAGAACAAGATATGAATGTTTTTGTTGATCCAACTTGCTTGGTAAAATCCATATTATACGTTCTTTACATCCGTTTGGTAATAATTTGCAAGCTATATACTGGGTAATCCGCATAGCTGTGTATATATCCGAATCGGTCAAGTGCTTGTTTAAATTTGTTTTGGGTCCAGCCGAAAATAATTCAAAGTCAGGACTTCCGGACCCTTGTCATAACATCTTCTCTGTTCTTCGCTGAAGGAACGATAGTGACCCTAAGTTGAAGATCAAATTCCCTAATCAGTTCCCTTAACATCATCAATCGACGCTTTACTAGCATCTCGGCAGCGCCTTTCGTTTTCACCCTCCTTTCTCCTGTAACTTCGAACTGTATCCAAGAGAACACAGTGGCTGAGTCGGCCCTCACCTCAACATTCTGTAGCCCCCATTTTAAGGCTAAGTTGATGCCCTTCATAACCGCATCCAGTTCCGCCACATTTATGTGAGCCACGTCGTCCTTCTTCCGCAAACAAGCAGCGTGATCTGCAGTAACACCACCTATCTCCTATACAGCTTGCGTCACACCACACAACACCTTTATGCACTGTGTAGTACATGCCAAACACCTCTTACTGGATCCTCCCTCTTCACCTCTTCAATAATCTCTCTCATAATGCCAACAGTCTATCAACTCCATCCTCCCACTTCACTCCACTAGCTAGCCTTTTGATATAACTACATGCAGTTCGTAGCAATCCTGCAATAGGGTAATGTCCCACAAGTCGTCCGCATATTGAGAAAAGTTATCGCCTGCTCAATTTTTCCGACACCTCCGGGATCTCATTTCCCCTCCGGAACACTAACCGTCCTATCTGGTCCTGTCTTAGTTGGAGCCCTAACACAGCTCCTCCCTCCAACGATTCCGGGCGTTTTGCAATTAGCCCAAAGCTGTTGAGGTGTTTTACTACGTCCTCCGCAGTTGTTACCGTCTCATCCACCAAAATATCATCAACGTAGGAACTGGTTGCTCTTCTGACTGCGTCTCCATTGCTTAGCACCGTTTTGAGGATCGCTGCTATGATTTTTGGTGCAGAATTCAGGCCAAAATCCAACCTAGTCAGGCAGCACGTTCGACTCTTGTATCTTACCAGCTGGTATTTCCAGAATTCCTTTGAAATGTAGATCTGTAGGCATGCAGATTTTAAATCCACAATCGTCACAGCCTTCTGAATCTGCCTCCACTCTCGCACGGTCTCTCCGCACACGTCCATCACATCGCCTCCCGTGTGACACGCAAGGTGTACGTTCAGCTCCCTGAAGTCCAGTACTGGGCGAATTTTTTGTTTTGTGGGCTGAAAAACCTCCATTAACAGCAGCACACCTTCCACCTTCTCCGTACATGGTCTTACAATCCCCTCTGAGATCCATCGGTCCACCTCCTTCTCAAATTCAACTCTTGTGCCTTCTCGCAACGTATGCTCGTAGCATTCCACTCTGTTGTTCAGTATGGGAGGTTCTCCCTTCAATGCCCACTTGACTGTCCATTTCTCACCATCAAAGTGTGTAGAGAAATCTTGGTCCTCTATCGTGCAACTTTTGTCTAACCCGTCCGTTCCTGTAACACCTTTTTCGAATTGCACACCTGCAGCCTCTTGATGTCCTCCAAATCTCACTGAGTTCCTATGTACCGTAAGGCACCCTAGTCGAGCAATTGTGTCCATCCCTAGCACCACATCGACACCCGTGACAATTTTGTTAATAACAATCGCCTGGATTATTAGTGACATCCCATGTACAATCAACCGAACGATACGTGTGGCATTGCCGTTCACCTCTGCCGTAAACTGCCGTAATGCTGCTGGATCCCTTGCATGTGTAAACCATGTCTTTGGTTACTATTGTTGACGTACAGCCCGTGTCGACAAGGGCTTTTGCACTTCGTCCATTTAGGGTCACCTCTACTTTTGGTGACATACCCTGAAGCGCCTTCATTGAATAAGTGGGGTAGTCATCGGCGCAGTGGTTTCCCTGGGAACAGAATCTGCTGATGTGGCAGACTTCCCCACAGCGGTAACACGTGACTTCTGGATTTTGCTCCCTGCACTCCCTCGATATATGGGGGCCTTGGTATCGTTATCATCTGCCAGAGAAACTTGGTCTCTGCCACAGTCCTCTCTGCTTTTCGTCCTACACAATCTCCTGCTGCAGTTTGCTTCGTTGAGCGACAGCAACGTTTCCCTGCTCACTCTCTTTTTTCCTAGTCAGCACCCTAGCCTGTGTAATCAATTCCGCCACCTCCATAGTATTTACATCGGGCAGTTGCTGCAGAGCTATAGAAATATGGTCCAGGAAGCCATTGATAAAGGCCATCTTAACCATCTGTCGACGGCCTCCTCCATTGAATCCTGCTAGTCCCGTCAACCTCCTGATATTGTTGGCGTAAGCATCGACAGGCTCTCCGGTCAACACCATACGGCTTAGTTTGCCATATGCCACAAACGGTCCTTCGGTAAATTCTTCCTTCAACTTTTCCTCAATGGCGTCAACAGACAGTCGATCCTCCTCCCGCATCTCTAGATATAGGGCCAGAGCATCACCATCAAGATACAGCAGTATCAAGCTGGCTACATCCGCGATGTCCCGCAACTTAGCGACAAGTTTAACCTTTGTCAGCCAGGTTATAACATCTCCCTTTCCAGAAAACGTCTTAAGCATTTCACTGCTGATCCTCTTTGCTTCCATAGTTCCCGCCGAGATAGCTTGTAGTGAAGTAGAAAATCAAAAGAAATAAAAAATATATATAAGCCACAGCTGTTCCTTCCAAAATGTCGAGCTCTTCAACGTCCAAAAATTATTCACCGTCACGAAAAGAATTCTCCGTCACTTCTTCCAACCGTTGTTTCACTCTCTGCGCTCTTCCCACTGCTTTAAAAAAAAAAAAAAAAGTACCGTTTATATGCTGCCCATTTCTCCACTTATGCTAATTGACTATCATCCAGAGCCATCTACTTTTCCATTTCTCCAAACAGCCAATTTGCAAAGGGGGACAACTCAAACCACACAGATCCATCTAGTTTTCCATTTCTCCAAACAGCCAATTTGCAAAGGGAGACAACTCAGTAACAAAGTGTAACAAGTCTTTTGATATTGATCCACAGAATAGTGTGATTAGTTTTTCAGTGTAAACAGGTATGGTATATTAAATTATGGGGTTTATCTATTTTATTTTTACTTTCGTCATATTTTGCTTTTGTTTTGAATCCCCAAAATTCAACCCAAAATTTCATAAACTATCATACTTTCATAAATCAGAGTCCATTTTCTGTAAGCTCTTTTTGAACCCCGTCAACGACGGATTCTTTTGCTAGTATATATATATATATATATATATATATATATATATATATATATATATATATGTATATATACATATATATATGTATATGTACACATATATATATATATATATGTGTGTGTGTATATATACATATATATATATATATATATATGTATACGCTTTACTTAGTTACATTTTCTGTGGAAAATAAAGATTCCAGCAGATCTCTATTATAAAAAAAATCCGAAAATAAAGCGGAATCTTTATATTTTTATTTACAGAATGTTTAGATAAAGTAAGCCATCGTCTTTTTCAACCCTGATAATAAAAGACCGTTTTAAATACCCATATCAAGCTCTCTTCAGCCGATATTAATCTGTTTTATAAGCGGAATGTATCCATACAAATCTCGTTTTATTTTTATAAAACAAATGAAAATTCAAATGAAATTTAAAAACATTTCCGTGAAATGTTTAGGACGCTAAAGAAACCCAAAAAAAAACCAGGAAACAAAAAAGAAAGGGAACAAGAAAAAAAAAGAGGAATTTTATATATTTAATGTTTTTCCATAATATTTTATTTTAATGTATTTTAATTGTGTCGCCTATCAAAATTTGTTTTTTTTTTATTCTATCAGAGCAACTAGATCGTAGGATGTTTTAATTCATACGAATTTTGTATTTTCTTGTTAAAGACACACTTCTCTGTTGATTATTATTAGGTCGGTTAAAAATAATATCGTTTTTGCTGTTAAGGGTTGCGTCAAAAAACGAGATTATTTTTGCACCAAACTAATATTTTGAAACTAAAACATGGTAGGGAAATCAAACTTTTCGAAATCAAAACATACACCATTAATCGTCATTTCTTAGCTTTGGGACACGCCCCACCACTCCCACACACACAAACACACACACACACACAAACACAAACACACACACACGCATACCCATGTATATATATATATATATATATGTATATATATATATATATAATGTATTGCCTTATGTTATTTATTTTTATTTGCGTACTATTCTAGTTATTTTTTCAGAACGTTTCGGCAATTGTTTCTATGCCTTTAGCCAGGTAGTAAACAGAGCCGAGACAGGAATGCTAAGTATCTTAACCGTATCGTCAATAATTACTGCATTCCGTAATTGTTGTCGTCTCACGGCGGTTTGGCCAAATAAGACTCTGGTCGGCTTTTGGTAGGCTTGAAACCGCTAACTTCAGACAATGCTCACTTGGAATTGTAGAGATTACACGTTTCTATCCAAAATGATGTTATAAAGAAAGAATCGTTCTCATTGAAATTAATTATTGAGATGAGTATTATTTAGATTAATTTATTTATAGCGGGCTATTAATCTTATCTTTATTAGTTATTGACCCGTGGCGCAGTTGATAGAGATGTTGATCTCTACGGTTCCAGGTGAGAAATATCTGAAGATAACGGTTTCAATCCTACCCAAATCGGGCCTGAGGCTTACTTGGTCCAAAAAAAAACGTGGTGAGACGACAAAAACTACGAATGGCGGTAATTGCTGAGAATGAAGTTAGGAGATTCAAAGTTCATATTCGTCGCGGTTACCACCTGACGAAGGCTAGAGGAATAGTTAGTCGAAACGTCGTAAAACAACAACTAATAAAGATGAGAACAATACTCCACAATAAATAAATTAAAAAACCGTTCATATTAATTTTTAATTTTTACTAATCAACCTTATTTTCTGACTTCCTTCCTCCGAGACTTCTCATCAAATACAAAAGTCATCCTGCTTTCCTGGTATTTCTGATGCCACATAAAAAATGATTCTTGAATCGTGCAAAGTGATATAACAGAAGTTTGAAAAATTCCACATGTTTCTGTGGTATTTTTTTACTAACTTGAAAGCACAATTATAGTGCATATCGTTCCTCTAATATGTCATAATGCCGAAATTGCATTTGTGAAATTCACCAGCTGTGACATTCAGGTTGTAATAGGGTTTAGTCCAATTTCTCCGCTAGCTGTGTCTTTGAACCTGAAATTATAAAAAAAATAGTTGGCCATCTCCTATGATATAGAGCAATAACATTCTGAATTGTCCAGTGTCTCCGACACTTTCAAATGGCTTTACACAAAGAGCTCCCAACTACTTAAGAAACCTCGTATGTCCACCTTGACGGAAATGAAACCTACACATTCTTTGGATACTACAGTCAACAATACTATTTTGATAATTACTTTAATGTTCTGCTTTTATTCTAAATAGACTCACAGGATGCAATTAGTACTTTTATGCGTCTTGCCAGGATTTACCAGTATGTGCAGGATTTAGTAATATCTAAAAAGAATTTACCAAAGTCATACTATCACGCCTGTTTACTTTGTTGGCTTTTTATGGAGTGGCTATTTTCTTAGTTTTCCAATCCATAGAGATTAAATGTTTTAATAATTTATTTTTATTCAAATACTTTTTTTTTGCATATGCTTTTTATATTTCATATGCTTTTTAAGTATCAAGGATTTGATTTTTAATTCTGAAAGTTCTAATTTTGTTTATGTTTCATTTTTAATCATTTTCTGCTCCTTAATTTATTTTCAAACTAAATTTCATCGGATTTATATTTAAATTTAGATTATTTAAGGTATTTCTCATCTTCGTCTAAATAGCGTTTTGTTCTAAAATGCCATAATAAAATTTATTTTTTTTAATTTCTTATTTTTAATTTTTTAAACACTTTATTTGCTTTTATTACATATTAAATTATATATTTTTTTCCTAATTTTAAGGTACTATGCTGAGATTGTTCTAACTTACTAACCTAAATAAACGTATACATTTCAACTACCCAATACGGGATAATATATATATATATATATATATATATATATATATATATATATATATATATATATATATATATGTGTGTGTGTGTGTGTGTGTGTGCGTGTGTGTGTGTGTGTGTCTTCTCTGAATCGGAACTAATTGAGCCCACTACCAAAGAGAAATGCTAGATGACAGAAAACAATGTCGAGATAATTGGGCAACACACCGGGCACCTACAATTCCCAAATAATTATCCATTTTAGTATCGACAAGATCCATGTTTATGAACTTGTTTATTAACTTCAGTGATCTAACTTTACTATGCCAACGTGAATTATACCAAATATGTTTAACTTGTAAAATTAACATTAAAGCTCTGTATTATATTCGGGGAAAATAAAAACATGTGCCGAACAAGTTTTCAGTTTTTTCTCTCTCATTCTATGAATAAAAATATTTTATCGTTTTCTTTAACTGTTCTCAGTAAATTCAAAAAATATGTTATTTGCAAGGTATTCTACATTATAAATACATTGTTGGAGACTGATTCTTTGCTAATTACGATTCTGCTGCCTCTTAATCGTATGTCATTGAATCAAATGTAGTTTACGCTATTAGTCAATAGTATTACTACGCTACATCCCCTAATCTATTCGGTTAAGATGTTTTGAAATATCATTAAAACTAATCCTAAAGGGTTACTTTTCCTTGTTAAGCAGGGCTGATTTACATTCCCGAGGATTAAACTTAATTACAGGAGACCAAAGTTATAATGGTGTTTTTTTCCTATGAAAAACTGGCATTAGATCGACTGTTTCCCTAGATGAGTTAATGATTAAAACATGCACTCACTTTACATCAAAATCTGATCTCAGGATCGTGACGGGCACCGAACATGTGCCTACATAACAGATTGGTTTCTGTGCAGTAAGGACATCTCAAGAAAATATCTAAATATATAAAACATGTTTTTATTTGCCTTTTGTTGACCCACACATTGAGGTTACTATTTTAAGAGAATCTATGTTAGAATTAACTGTATCCTATCTGCTCACATCTGCCGGAAATTCAAAGTTTACAATGTTGAATGAGTTAGCTACTCAAAGAAAATTCATGATGAGGAGAGCTTCAATATATTTTTGCATTTTTATATTTATTTTAAAGAAATCCTTTAAGAAGAGTCTTCATAATTTGTGGATTGCACATAATGATTCTGTTATTCTCCTCCTCGTATTTGTTGGTTCTGGAACTACAACAACAGTTTCATAAAATCGTATTTACAACGATTATAATGAATACACAAAGTAGAAAATCTCACCTCAGAGGATATATATATATATATATATATATATATATATATATATATAATTTAAAGGAGATTAGAACAATAGTCTAAAGAGCTGAGTGTATTTCAATTCAACAGTGAAATTACTAGTTTAATTAAAATACAGGAAAGAGAAAGTGCTCGTTGTAATTTAGATATATAATAAGTTCGATAGGTAAATATCCTAGAGCTAATTCAATATTAAGTAATGTTATTGATAATTTAAAATTTAAAAATCAAATTATAATTAAATTAAAAACTCGTTTCATAAGAATGAACAACAACAATATCAATTATTTGTACGATCGTTTCGGAAAACAATGTTTTTTTTATTGTGGTAGACATCAAGTTACGGACAATAATTATTACATATAGTTTTTAATAAGCAAGGTCTCCTCGTCAGCAAATTTTGAAGGGTTTTTATTAAATTTAAAAGACACCATAAATAAACCTAGCATTAGAAGTAAGGCAGATGTATCTGAAAAAAAATGAAATAAATGGTCTAGATTTAATATTGATAAGAAAATTAATATGGGTTAGAGATAGAAAAGAAATAGAGTAAAATATAGATTTGAATTTAAATTATAAGTTTGCTTTAAGTACAAGATTACAAATACATACATGCATATATATGAAAAAAAGACGCATACATACATATACGTAGATATACAGGTATATACATAAAATATAGGTACAGCAATTTACCTTTTAATTTTTCGCCTTTTGGAATAAGGAACTATGGTTAAAATACTGATTTAGATGTTTGCTATAGCGTTTTACCTTATTGAATGAGGAATTTTAAAAAGGGGAACCGCCCGTGCAATAAATTATTTCCGTTAGCGGACTTTTGATTTTAATACGCTACGGTGTATATTTCGAATGTTGTTTGTGTAATTACATAATGTAAGGGGGATAATTAGACATATTTTCTTTACTTTTTTATTTAAAGGGTGCAAGGGGGATAATTAGTCTAACTTGAGTTATTAAAAAAAAATTGTAATCTATTTTTACTAATAAGTAATTTTTAATGATTTAAGGTGGTTTATATTTATTAAATTTAAACCAACGTTTATGACTGAATGTGAATATTATGGCATGTGGATTATGGCATGTGTAGTTTATATAAAAAATTGGGTTATGGCATGTGTAGTTTATATAAAAAAATCATTTAAGTAGTTATCGCCTCAAATTTCGTTTTAATTTCGGTTCGCTGAAATTATTTCAAGTAAACAGCATTAAAACTATTTCGATACAACAAAAAAACATCAACTGAACTTTTATTGACCATGGTAACATTTATTTCTTGTATATATATTTTTTCGGGTAATCGTTTGTAGTTTTTCTGCTAAACACTTTTACTAAATAATATCGACGAAATATCGAAAAACAAAGAAGCAAACAAAAAAAACGTTTGGAAAAATAATGAAGCTTTACTTTCTTTAGTAAAATAATCCAAAACAGCAAAATGGGATATTAAAAAAGTAAACACGTAAGTACTTTAGTTTTTTAAAGCAATGAATCGATATAAATATGACTAATAAGAAAATGGCGCACTTTTCAAACAGAACAGCTTCGTTTTAGTGTTACAGTATTGAACCATGTAGTATTGCGCCGTCGGATACAGGGTTGTACTATTGTAATGGAAAGAACACGGAATCATTCTAGTAGACTGACAAAATGCTTAACATATAAATAAACATAACAGATCATGTAATTGTTTTTAAAAGACACGTAATCTCGTTTTTCTTATATTTATATGTGTATTTTTCTTCCAAAGTTTGCATTATTTCTAGCTAAAGTGTATTACTTCTTAACCAGCTTTTTAAATGAGTTAAAAATAATCAGACTTTTTCAATTTGATAAAAGTTCCATTATATCATATTTATTATGGAGTGGAGCGGAAACGGATTAACATCCTAGCTTGACGTAGATATAGACAAAAAGTATACATGCATTAACATGGGAGGGGATAATATCTTCAAGTTCTACCCTAAGCCGAGAATGGGTAAAGGACTTATGCTAAGTATTAAACATTTCTCTCCGATAGGTTCATAAGAGTAGTGGTTGATGGGCAGAAATCAGAGGCTCACAGTATTAATGCTGGAGTCCCCCAGGGGTCCCTCCTGGGCCAAACTCTCTTCCTGATCTACATCAATTATCTCCCAAAACACATACTTAAATCATTCGTTGACATCTATGCTGATGACACGACCATCCATGGCAACACATCAAAGGCCGTAAATGACAAAGTTCTCCCCGATTCTCTCCTCTGATCTTGAGCGCGTGGTACAATGGGGGAAGAGGTGGCGGGCCACTTTAAATGCATCTAAAACAAAGGTTCTATCTTTACATCATCAAAGATCTGATCCCCATCTGGCATCAATTGAAATGGATGGCTCTCGTCTTGGTGAGGATCCATGTTTTGACAGGCTTCTGGGTATGACCTTTACTCCTGATCTGAAATGGAACACATACATCAAATCAGTTGCCAGGGACGCTGGGAAAATGGAGGGATCCTTCTACCACTTCAGAAGATATATGACTACCGATGCAATTTTCTATCTGTATAAAAGCCAAGTAGGTCCAAGGATGGAGTACTGCTGCCACATCTAGGCAGGAGCTGCTAAAAACAACCTATCCTGCCTTGGCAGAGTACAAACTAGACTTTGTGGTTTAGTGGGGATGCGCTTTTCTCTTCCCTGCAACCTCTCTCCAACAGAAGAGACGTTGCGAATCCATATTTGTTGTATCGTTATTTCCATAGCAGGTGCTCGTGTGAGTTCCAATCCATCATCCCCTCCCTTACCAATCTTTCACAAGAAACACCTGTCTGGCTGAAACTATATTCAATAATTTTCCCCACTCTTTATCTGTACCTAAATCGAAACGTAGATTCCATGAGCAAAGCTTCTTTCTTAGAACTGCGCGCCAGTGGAACTCTCTGCCGCTTGCCTGTTTCCCACCTGACTACAACTTGGACGTCTTCAAGTCCAACATAAACAAACTCCTGACAAACCGCCCTCTAAAATAAGACACTCTATCAAAAACCCCAATACTAATAAGTACTACAATACTATCTCATTGATTACTGTACACACAATAACCCTTATCCCTGAGTGGCCTGCGGGCTTGACAAGTGGTGACCCCCATGTAAAAAAGGGGGTTCACCTTCTTTTTACACGATAGCAAGTAACTTATTTTTTTTATTATTCATCTATTTATCTATTTTCGAAAGAGTGCCACCTGCAAGTTGTGAACAAAAAAAAAAAAACAGTTATGCAAAATTTGTGTCGAAATTGTCTAAAGTTCCGACTTTTTGGGGTGGTGGGCTTTCACTTAAATAAGAACGTGAATTTATAAGGTGAATTTATTCGCCACAATATGATTTAACTAAATAAAAGACAAAGAAAACTAATGTGAATTAAGATCAAAGTTAAGGTGTTAATGTGGACCCTGATCCCTTTTAAAAACCTTGTTAAACTGTGTGATATATGTATATTCTATGGAGGTCAGGCGCGAGCAAACACCCAATAATTTTATTATACCATATTTCGTCAAACTGAAACATAATTATCAAAGTATACTTACGCAAATAGAAATGAAATGACTCTGTTAAAGTTTGTACCATATTTCCATGGAGTACAGGCGCGAAGCAGACGCCAGAATTTTATTATTACATCCCTATTTAAGTTGAAACATACATATCAAAGTATTCTTATGTACATCTATATCAAAACCCTTGTAAACTTTTTTTTCATTTTTTATTTCCATACTTTGGGGGCCAGGCGCGAACGCAGACCCCCCAATTTTAATGAACCACCGTTCTGTCAGATCGAACATACATATTCCTGATCGTCGATAAATCTTCTATCATTATATGGAATCAGTTTTTTTTTAATAGTCAACCGTATAGGAACCTATTCGTGACCAGACACAGTATTTATTTGCTCCCCCACCGAGCAAATTAGGCACAATGCCGATTTTTAATGTGAGGAGTGAAGGGGAAATGGGGATCAACTCCCGGGGTAGTAGGGGAGCTGGATAGTGACAACTGGTATTAAGGGTTGCCCTTACATTGACCAAGGTCTTATCTGTGGGGTCGCCCTCACCTAGGGACATTGCTTACAGTATATGTCGGAACAGAAGGGCATGTCACGTTCGTTACCAGACACACACCCACAAACACACACCACCGTTCAGCTATATATATATATATATATATATATATATATATATATATATATATATATATATATATGTATATATATGTATATATATACATATATATATATATATATATATATATATATATGGATCCATCATCAGACATGAGTTATTGACATAATACTGCCATCAAGTCATCCAAACACAGATGGATAGGGCACGTAGTCAGACCACATGACAACTGATAGTTCATCATTACAAGGGTAGGAGCACCTCGTGAATATAAGAGGCCAAAGACAAGTCTAAGACTTCGATAGCGGAACGAACTGATACAAGAATAAGTCCGATATTGCAGCTGATAAGCCCGGACAGAGATAGCTAAAGTTAAAGGAGGTGTTCCTTATTGAGTGATAAAACCCGTATTGATTAAGTGTTTTTATTAAAATGTATTTATTTATTTCTATTCAATTTTCACCCCAAACAAGGCACAGTGCCACTTTGAAGCAGGGGGCTAATATCAGGGACTTAATTAGCGGGGTCATTATGAAGGGAGATGAGTAGAAAGATGTTTGTTCACATTACACTTGAACTTCTGCATATCGTTCCAGTTGGGAAAGCAGAATCCCGGAAGGGAGTTCCAAAGAACCGCAGTTCTGGGGAAGAAACTATTGGAGTAAAAGGCTTTCTTGCACCTAGGGATCTCTACTAAATATAGTCTATTTATATATAACCCAAAAATAAAAAATAAAAATTGGGCTACAAAGATAAGGGCAATACAAAACAAAATGGCCTTTTGTGTTCCATGCAGTCTTTGTCTTCATTGGAATAATTATTCTCGAATCTAATTTGTCAACTTCTTTTTATGTCTTCGTCGCAATATCACTTGCAATTTTTTTGCACTCTCTAATCGACGAAGATTGCTCTTAACTCTATTGATATCAATTTTACAAGATTTGTAAAAGTACGACATACGCTGGGGAATAAGGGTTAGTTTAGAAAATTACTGACACATGAGAGAAGCTTTTTTTCTGCAAAGCAACCATTCGACTAAGCATGAGACAGTGTTGACACATTTTAGCTGTTTCCTCTAACACTAGTCTCTCGCAGTAAGACAGGATCAAAACGATTTGTTATTTTTTAATCGACTGCATAATGCGCAATCCATTAAATAACTCCATAATCGCCGAAACGTTGTAATTCTTTGTCTATTTTACGAGTATTTAAACAAAATGTGCTCTGTCGAAATGAAAGCAATTGTATTTCTCTTGACGCAATCCCGACTATTTAGACAAGCAAAAATCTTACACCCCTACACTGTAAAAGTCCCAATATACTGGAAAGATTCCTACTTTAATAGTTTCCTCTCGGACTAGTAGAACTTCTCTTACTGGTTACTGAATCGTTGGCTGTACTAACATGCAGAATTTCATTAATAATGTAAAGATACGAGAAACTTCAGAATCACTAGAAATTTGTCTAAATAGTAGCCTTTTAATATAAGTGACATTCTTTTTAGAAAAAGAAAAACAGTAAAAAATTGTTGAACTTTGATCCCCTAACCGTAAAATTTCAGACCAAATGCCGATTAAAATAATTTTGCCAAATATCAATACCCTGTACGTCAAATTTCGAGTCTGTAGACCGAAAATTGACAGAGCTATTTGGTAGGTAAAGTTGCACACACACACACACACACACACACACACAAATACACACACATATTTTCACTTAATATCACTGTAAGGTGTCAGTAGTTTAAGAGTTAATTTGTTAACGTGTTTATACATACACGCATATAAAGATATGTTATATGAGAGTAAAAATAATCGGCAGAAATTTATTCAACGACGCATCTAACACACGTTCATAGCAGTAGTTTCTTCGTATTGTCTCACATCTTCAATACCCTCAACTACTAGATTAAATGTGAATCAATTCAATTATTTTAATGTGCAATGTGCAATTGTATCTTCTCAATTCTGGCGAAATCAAATTACGACATATTACTTCGGGAAATGACATCATTTATATTACACTATGCCTATAATCTGTAAATCAATTTTGGATATCCTCTATCTACTTAGATATTTTTATACTAGCGGGACCTGTGGAAATTCCATAGGCGACTCAATCATATGTAACACATTGACGTTTGCATTTTGTAGATTTTCAGTCTAAATGAAGACCCTTTTTTGTTAAAATCACAAAAAAATATTTATCTAAGCTAAGACCAACGTCTGGCAAAGCCCGGTCCTAAACTACACTTAAATATGATATTTCAATTCTTGCAGATTTCGTTTATATTATAACAGAGATAATTTTATATCGAACTTTATATATCATCAAGCTTATATTTCAAAAATAATATATATATATATATATATATATATATATATATATATATATATATATATATATATATATATATATAATCGAATCCGAAACCAAAAGTTATGAAGAATTCTTGATAAAATAATTTATAAAAGTGTATAGATTACTGGAGTTCTATAAGTTATAATTGAAATCAAATCCAAAACATAGAGAGAATTCTTTGTTAAAATTATTTATAAAAAATATAGATGAGTTAACTTCCATCAGCTATAATCGAAATCGAGACCCAAACTTATGAACAAATCTTGGTAAAAATCATTCATGCCAAGAAATGGAAGTAGATCACAATTAAACAACCCGGATGTAAGCTTGGCACAGAAGATAAAACACAGCTTATTATATTACAATAAAGTTAACAGACAATGTACGATATTGTGCATTTTCTGTGCCTACATATTTTATTTTGATCAAGCAAGCAGTCCCTTACCCAAAATACCCCGAGCTGTTAACTACACTTCAATCGCCGAAAAAATCCTCTCATGTACAAACACTAAAATCGAATAAGCACCAGTGAATTCAAGACCCCTACACACCTTTGAAAACCCCCCAGCCATAAACTGTACAGATCTTCAGAGGCCGGAAAGCATTCGTCTCCGAGAGTTTCTACAGCCGAACTGCTAGATTTTGGAACTCACTCGTATTTTATTGATATTATATGCACGATCAAGTTTTATGTTAACAGGCACAATATACAATATATGTAATGACGAATTCTTTCCAAATAGTAGCTTCTTGTGTTGAATTGGTCCAAAATATAGCTTCTTGTGTCGAATAGGTCCCAAATAGTAGCTTCTTGTGTCGAATTGGTCCCAAATAATATCTACTTGTGTCGAATTGCTCCAAATAATATGTACTTGTGTCGGATTAGTGTAAAATAATATCTTCTTGTGTCGGATTAGTGTAAAATAGTAGCTTCTTGTGTCGAATTGATCCCAAATAATATCTTCTCTTGTCGAATTGGTTCCAAATAATATCTTCTTGTGTCGAATTGGTTCCAAATAATATCTTCTTGTGTCGGATTGGTCCCAAATAATATCTTCTCTTGTCGAATTGGTTCCAAATAATATCTTCTTGTGTCGAATTGGTTCCAAATAATATCTTCTTGTGTAGAATTGGTCCCAAATAATATCTTCTTGTGTCGAATTGGTCCCAAATAATATCTAATTGTGTCGAATTGGTTCCAAATAATATCTTCTTGTGTCGGATTGGTTCCAAATAAAATCTCCTCTTGTCGAATTGGTTCCAAATAATATCTTCTCTTGTTGAATTGGTCCCAAATAATATCTTCTTGTGTCGGATTAGTGTAAAATAGTAGCTTCTTGTGTCGAATTGGTCCCAAATAATATCTTCTCTTGTCGAATTGGTTCCAAATAATATCTTCTTGTGTCGAATTGGTTCCAAATAATATCTTCTTGTGTCGGATTAGTGTAAAATAGTAGCTTCTTGTGTCGAATTGGTCCCAAATAATATCTTCTTGTGTCGAATTGGTCCCAAATAATATATACTTGTGTCGAATTGGTTCCAAATAATATCTTCTTGTGTCGGATTGGTCCCAAATAATATCTTCTTGTGTCGGATTAGTGTAAAATAATATCTTCTTGTGTCGAATTGGTCCCAAATAATAGCTACTTGTGTCGAATTGGTTCCAAATAATATCTTCTTGTGTCGGATTAGTGTAAAATAATATCTTCTTGTGTCGAATTGGTTCCAAATAATATCTTCTCTTGTCGAATTGGTTCCAAATAATATCTTCTTGTGTCGGATTGGTCCCAAATAATATCTTCTTGTGTCGGATTAGTGTAAAATAATATCTTCTTGTGTCGAATTGGTCCCAAATAATAGCTACTTGTGTCGAATTGGTTCCAAATAATATCTTCTTGTGTCGGATTAGTGTAAAATAATATCTTCTTGTGTCGAATTGGTTCCAGATAATATCTTCTTGTGTCGAATTGGTTCCAAATAATATCTTCTTGTGTCGGATTGGTCCCAAATAATATCTTCTCTTGTCGAATTGGTTCCAAATAATATCTTCTTGTGTCGGATTAGTGTAAAATAATATCTTCTTGTGTCGAATTGGTTCCAGATAATATCTTCTCTTGTCGAATTGGTTCCAAATAATATCTTCTTGTGTCGGATTGGTTCCAAATAATATCTTCTTGTGTCGAATTGGTTCCAAATAATATCTTCTCTTGTCGAATTGGTCCCAAATAATATCTTCTTGTGTCGGATTAGTGTAAAATAATATCTTCTTGTGTCGAATTGGTTCCAAATAATATCTTCTCTTGTCGAATTGGTTCCAAATAATATCTTCTTGTGTCGGATTGGTTCCAAATAATATCTTCTTGTGTCGAATTGGTCCCAAATAATATCTACTTGTGTCGAATTGGTTCCGAATAATATCTTCTTGTGTCGAGTTGGTCCCAAATAATATCTTCTTGTGTCGGATTAGTGTAAAATAATATCTTCTTGTGTAGAATTGGTCCCAAATAATATCTACTTGTGTCGAATTGGTCCCAAATAATATCTACTTGTGTCGAATTGGTTCCAAATAATATCTTCTTGTGTCGGATTGGTTCCAAATAATATCTTCTCTTGTCGAATTGGTTCCAAATAATATCTTCTCTTGTCGAATTGGTTCCAAATAATATCTTCTTGTGTCGGATTAGTGTAAAATAGTAGTTCTTGTGTCGAATTTTTCCCAATTAATAGCTTCTTGTGTCGAATTGGTCCTAGATAATAGCTTCTTCTGCTGAATTGGTCCCAGATAAGAGTTCCTTGTGTCAAATAGGTCCTGTATAATAGCTACTACCGTCTAATTGGTGTAAAAAAATAGCTTTTTCTGTTCAAGTGGCAGTGGATTTTTTTTTAGGTGAAGTAACAGTAAAAATATTTCAATAAAAATGTAAATAAATATTATATCAAGAAATTATATGGGTGTATGTGCGTCTTAGTATATACATATATATATATATATATAAATATATATATATATATATATATAAATATGAATACCTAGGCACATACACACACACACACACACACATATATATATATGGTTTACTTCTGCTTGTGCAGCTGCCATTTGTCAAAGACAGCATGCGTTCCGCAGATTCAACCGACCTAAGTCCAGCTCAAATAAACAGAAGTTTGTAGAAGCTAGAAATAATTGTAAGAGAGTGATAGACACAGCTAAGTCAGATTACTCTGAAACCACCAGAAAGCGCATCGAAGCACAGAAATTAGGAACCCAGGATTTTTGGAAAATCTACAACAGCGTAGTTAATAATGGACAGTCAATTATTCCCCCACTAACAAACAATCATGAGGTTGCTTGCACGGCAACTGACAAGGCTAATCTGCTTTCCAGTCGGTTTGCCTCAAACTCCACACTGAACTCGGTACACCACTCACTCCCTGATTTTCCTCTGCGAACAGACGCCACACTTGACGACTTGAAAATCACCCCTTCTCAGGTACATGCTATTATAAAAAACCTAGACACCTCTAAAGCATGTGGACCAGATCTCATCCCGGCTGTGCTATTAAAAAAATGCTCTGCCGAGGTTGCTCCAGTTCTGTCCAAACTTTACAATAAATGCCTTAACGAATCTTGTTTTCCCGACTGCTGGAAAACCGCCTCTGTGGTACCAGTCTTCAAGAATTCTGGTGAAAGAACTGACCCACTAAATTATCGCCCCATTAGCCTCCTCCCGCTTTTCGCCAAAATATTTGAGTCCTTAGTTAATAAAGCCCTAGTCAAGCACCTAACAGCTGCTAAACTCTTGACTGACAAACAATATGGATTCAGGCAAGCCCGTTCAACAGCAGATATCTTAACTGTAGTTTCTGAACGTATATACCGTTCATTGGATAAAACAGGGGAGGGTAGAGCGGTGGCCCTTGATATATCTAAGGCTTTTGACAGGGTATGGCACGATGGTCTTCTAAGGAAAATTAGATCATATGGAATCACTGGAAGAATTCATAACGTAATTAAATCCTTCTTAAGTAATAGAAAAATCAAAGTTGTCCTCGACGGACGTACATCCAAACAATATGATATAAATGCGGGAGTGCCTCAGGGGTCTATCCTTGGACCTCTATTGTTCCTGATATTCATAAACGACCTCCCTGATAATATTGTTTCGGAGATGGGTATATTTGCCGATGACACCACTCTCTATAACAGATATGAGGGGAAAACAAATGAACACATATCCAAGAAAATGGCAGAAACACTAGAGGATGACCTCCAATCCGTAGTGGAATGGGGACAAAAATGGTTGGTCTCATTCAATGCTGCTAAGACTAAGCTTGTTTCCTTCAATAACTACAAGAAACCTTCTCTACCACCAATAGCAATGGCCAAGAACACATTGCCTGAAAGTACTTCTTTTAAACTCCTCGGCCTAACGTTTACAGGGAATATGAACTGGAATAGATACATTGAGAGCATTGCCAAGGCTGCTGCAAGGAAGGTTGGCTCCCTCTACCGTGCTAGAAAACTACTTACGCCTGCCAGTATCCTATACCTCTATAAGGCAACCATTCGCCCATGTATGGAGTACTGTTGTCACATCTGGGCTGGTGCATCTGCTGCTTGTCTCTCGCTCCTGGACAGGGTTCAAAAGAGAGTCGCAAACCTGATAGGTCCTGAACTGTCATCTGGGCTTCAACCTCTGTCCCATCGACGAGATGTTGCATCCCTCTGCCTGTTCTACAAATACTTTAATGGTGAATGCTCTGACGAACTGCAAACACTTGTACCTCCCCGACGTAACTACCTCCGACAAACCCGACAAGCTACTAAGCCTCATCCCTTTACAGTGGAGATCCCTAGGTGCAAGAAAGCCTTTTACTCCAATAGTTTCTTCCCCAGAACTGCGGGTCTTTCGAAATCCCTTCCGGGATTCTGCTTTCCCAACTGCAATGATATGCAGAAGTTCAAGTGTAATGTTAACAAACATCTTTCTACTCTTCTCCCTTCATAATGACCCCGCTAATTAATTCCCTAATAGTAGCCCCCTGCTTCAAAGTGGCACTGTGCCTTGTTTGGGGTGAAAATTGAATAAAAAATATATATATATATATATATATATATATATATATATATATATATACATATATATATATATTTATAACAAGAACAAGAATACTTTTGGAGCTTAGACGTTGTTCGCTATATTCGTCAGGGTAAACAATGTCGTTTTTTTTATCTTTTCTAAAAATGAAAATAGGGGGAAGAAATTAAAATTAACGCTGAAAATGAAAACAGCGTATTTACAATTTCTATAAAATACATATATACGGGGAGGAATAAAAGGGGGTAAGATACAATGAAATGGATTTATGTATATATATATATATATATATATATATATATATATATATATATATATATATATATATATATATATATGTATAGATTGTATATGTAAAAAAAAATTAGACTATCCCAAATGGGGAATCATAACACGTATATAAATATATAGAGGGGAGAATGAGAAAAAAGGGCGGGGAATCATATCTGAAGTACCCCTCTATAATTCTCCTTAAAGATCTAGGGTATTACCAAATCGCTTCTTTTTGCAGAGAGATGGTTTGAGGCGTGCAGTGGAGACGGATTCGAGACTTTTCAAATGATTACTCGATCGACTTCGAAAAAAAAAATTAAATAGCAATCCCTCTATGTCTGGATATCTTCTGGATTGTCCAATAAATGATTCCCAACTGCGGAATCTTAATTATTATTGATGGGGTTGGGGAGAATTTTATTTTTATTTTTATTTTTATTATGTTATATTATGTTGTCCAATTTCTGTATGAAAATGAACGCTGGTTCGTCCGATATAGACAGCATTACACTGACATTGAAATTAATAATAGTGCTAGGTTTAGTGCGACACAAACCGTCATTTTTGAAAAGAAAAAAAAATCCAGGTCTTTTATTGCAAATAACCCGAGCTAGAACGGACGGAAATCCATTGTTTATAGTCTGTTAAAGTTGATTAATGAAAGAGACACATTTTCACCAACCCACTGCAACTTCGTATATATATATATATATATATATATATATATATATATATATATATATATATATATATATATATATATATATATATATAAATGTGTGTATGTGTTTAAATCTCCGAAACAGCTACATGGTAAGCAGCTGATGATCCCCGTGTTCTATTTACAAAATTTTAGTTAAGGTTTTCTCTTTTCACCCTGATGAAGTTAAATTCTGGTTTAAAAATTGAATATTTTTGCGAAATCGGCAAATGCTAAGTCTATTTCTATTTAACAATTTTAGTTAAGGCTTTTTTTTTTCATCGTTATATAAATGAATTATCTTCGGTCATTATAAAATTTTTAGAAATCGGATTATGTAGGTGCTTAGTCTGTAATAGGTAAAAATCAATATTTTTGTTTTCCTTACGGGAATCTAAACTGCATTCTTTATTTTTATTTTGCATTTTTTTATTCTAAGCTATTTTTGACTATATATATATATATATATATATATATATATATATATATATATATATATATATATAAAATGTAAATTTAGTTCGTTTAAAGTGAATAAAGCCATATTTCTACGTTACCAATTTATTTGAAATTTTCACACAACCCATCTTTAGAGTCGAGGGATGTTTTTATGTCATTAAAATAAATTTACATCGCGAATTATTAAAATATTAAATGAAATATAAATATTTTTCGAAGTCGTTTCTGCGAGACTAGCCCGGTTTTATTTCTGGTAACTTCCGTTTCAACTACTCTCGAATTAACAGATAAGTAAAAACAACAAAAATAAACTTATTCATGCAGAGAGTGATCCGTGCTTAAAAATATTAAATAAAATAAATGTATTTGTTTTGCTGCGAATCAGATCTGTTGATAAAACTGAACTTCCGGTTCGATTCATTTCCCAGCCACGAATTGACGAAAGATTTCATTTTCTGTTAACTCGATAAGTAAAAAAAAAACAAAAAAAACTTACTCATGCAGAGAGTGATCCGTGCTGAAATAATAATGTTATTATTTAAAACGCCATTTTAACATGAGGGATTGAGGGTGTTTTGTACCTATTCTGTACTTTAATCTTACAATTGAATAAAAACATATCATAAAAATTTAATTAAACGTGGAAATACGATTTAAAAAATAGCGCGGACCACTTTCTGCATTAGCACAAACAATAAAATAATAATCCCATATTTTAAAAATGTAAATTTATTTATTTACTTATCAATTTTTAATTTTAAATTCCTTTAATGTTAAGGTTTTTCACTCATGAAACATTACGTTTTAATTGTTTAGTTTCTTTTCATGGCATTGTTTACATAAAAAAGTTGGTTTTCTGTTTCATTTTTACGACATGTCTCAACGTATTATAAAAAAAAACGCCCTTCCATAAACCTCGAAAGCCGTTCTTAATATAGGGGGGGTTGGGGGTGTTCATTCCGAAAGCCGTTTTAACATGGGGAAGTTAGGGTTTTTATAATATGCTGGGGCGTGTCGTAAAATTAACGAAGTTGATAGCTATTATTTATTGCAAAAATTGCTTGAAATTTATTTATTTGAAAAAAAAATTACATGTTGGTACTCCATGGACGTTGAGTTCCATGTCCACCAGCAGAAAAAATAATAGTCGCTCCCTTAGTCCCCCACCCCACCCCGCACGTAATATATTTTATTTACTGACGTTGCCGTAACTAAACGATTATTTGTCACATATACAAACATTTATTTATTTATTTTGAAAAAAAGTTTTACTTTTTATGAATATTAAAAGAAAAATGGGTACTCATGCAGAGAGTGATCTATGCCGAAATAATAACGTCCTTATTTAAAAAGCCATTTTAACATGGGGAGGGGAGGGTGTTTTGTACCTATTCTGTACTTTAACCTTGCAATTGACTAAAAAAAACATATCATAAAAATTTAATTAAACGTGGAAATACGATTTTAAAAATAGCGCGGATCATTTAGCACCGAAAAATGTTGCTAAACATTTATTAATAATTTCTCACTTTTACAAACATTTGATTTTAAATTTCTTTTTAAATGAAAACATTTATCGACTTTTTTTTAAAATATCCCCCCAAAATGTTGTTTATTCCGAAATCTGTTGTTAACATGGAAAGGTTGAGGATGTTTATTCTGAAAGCCGTTCTTAATCTTTGTGGAGGTGGACCTAATGTAAAAAAAAAATAAATTAATTAAAAAAAACTAAATCATTTACTGATAACTTCTCACTTTTACAAATATTTTTTTTTTAATTTGCATGTGCGGATGAACAAATTGTTGAATAGGGCGAAAACAAAACGTTTTTGTAATAAAATTCGGGATAATTTTTAGGGTAAATATTTACATTAAGGTCCAGCTCCACAATGTTCTTTTTTAAATGACGACTTTTATTGATAAATAAATTTACTTCTCCGTAAATATATTGATAAATAAATATACTTTCTGCCATGGGCACTGGACCCCTCCTTTTTATTTTTTAATAGTATTTTTGGGTGAGTATGCTGACAACAAATATCAGTTAAATTTTGCAAATAGCGCCCCCTCCAAAAGTGTGGTTTATTCCGGAAGCTGTTCTTAAGATGGGGAGGGTGGGGGTGATTATAAGGTTGACCTAATATAAAAAAAAAAAGTTTTTATGCCTACATAAGCAACTAGTTTCTTTATTAACTTTTTTTTTTTACTTTTTATTTAAAAATTAGTAAATTTCAATGAATAGAATAATAAATCACTTATCATTAATATGTGTTTTTGTTTTGTGTTGAATGAAACTTTTTTTTCATTACAACAATAATGAACCAATTTAAATCTTCCGGCATGTGTTTAAGGGTTACGAAATTATCAATAAATCGTTTAGTTACTAAGCCAACGTCAGTAAATAAAAAATGTTACGTGCGCATGCATTAGCCTTGACTAGGGGGGGCTAAGGGAGCGAGTATTAAATAATTATGCTGGGCGCCATGGAACTCAACGCCCAAGGAGTACCTAAATTTGTACTTATGCACTTAAATTACCGTGCTATTTTTTTAAATAGTATTTTCATGTTAAATTCAAATTGTACAATGTTTTTCTTTTATTAATTTGTAAAGTGAAAGTACAGATAACCCGGTTGGTTTCTAATGTGAGGAAAAGCTAGCCCCCCCACACACCAAACAAAAAGGGGTACTCTGGATAATAACAAAACATTAAAATTACCTGTCTCGAAAGATGTCTTCTCTACTGAACGAGGAAACAAACAGTAAAGTATAGTTCACCTTCTGTTTCTCACCCCCTCTCTCTTCCTCTCTTAATATCTCTCTATACATCTCTCCCTTTCCCTCTCTCAATCTATCTTTCTCTCTATATCACCCTCTCCATCTCTCTTTGAGCCCCTTTCTCTCTCTAACTCCCTCTCTCTCTCCTTTCCTCTGTCTCATCCCTCTCTGTTTCTAACTCTCCCCCTCTCTCTGTTTATCTATCAATCCCTTTATCTCTCTATCTCCTTCTCTTTCTCTATTTTCCTCTCACTTTCTCTTTCCTATCTATATATCTTCCTCTCTGTCTGTCCATCTCTAATTCCTCATCCTAGTTTAGTCTCCTAAATAATTACAGTGAATAAGGCATTGTCAAAACATGGATAAATCCTATTTTAGTCACCTAATTTACTGACTTTGAGAATAGAAGTTATTTGGGAATTACTGCTACCTTGAACAGCACCAGAAGTAACTGGGAAAACTTTTTTAATATCATTGATGTTGGCAGCCATTTGGTAGCACAATGACATAGCCTTAGCCCTTGCTGCATCAGGAATACCTCCGACCTTGCTGCCAAGTAGAAGAATTATTTATTCTACTTTAAAACATTCAATTTTTCAAAAATCTCAAGTTCGACATCTCCAAAACATCCAATATGGGGAAAAATATTGCAGAAATGCAAACTTATTCTTTAGGATGAATGCACTATGGTACGCAAAAAGATAATTTGAGGCTCTTGGTCGATCCTTGCAAGATTTACGTGGCAATCTCAGACCATTTGGGAATGCAGTAATATTGCTTGCAGGAGATTTCAGACAAATGTTACCTGTTATTCTTCAATCAACACCAGCAGATGAAATAAATACTTGCCTCAAATACTCTACTTTTTTGTTCCATGTGAAGACATTAAACTTAACTAAAAATATGCATATCTATTTGCATACTGTTCGATCCGCACAAAAACTTTTGCATCACTTGTAGGAAATTGGGTACCAAAAAAGTGCCAGCTGATCAGAGTTAAGGGCAAAATTCTTTGACTTTTAACTTCTGTAATTTCTGTAATTTTATTTCATCAAAAGAATAGTTAGTATAAAAGGTTTTTGCAGATATTCAAATTATAAGAATTCCATTTGACTGAGTGAATGAGCTATTCTAGCAGGTCAATACAAAGATGCCCATGAACTTAACGCTATTATGCAATGTAAAATTCCAAGTGAGGTAGTCAAATACAAATCCATTTACACTGTTGTGAGAGCAGATGAAGTGGTAAATTATTCAACAGCTATATTTGCCAGGGATGCCACCACATGTATTGCAACTGAAATTTGGTGTACTAATTATCATGTCGTGAAATATAAACCAATCCAAGCTTTGCAATGGCGCACAGCTTGCAGTAAAAAGAAATTAACAAACAATATCATAGAAAAACAATCTTACCAGGACCTTACACAGATTAATATATCCTCATTCCATGCATTCCTATTATTCCACCGGATACATCATTACACTTTAGGAAATTGCACTTTCCAATTTTATTGTCATTTCCAATAACCATCCACAAAGCACAGGGAACAATCTCTATAATTGTGGGCCTTAAAGTTATACACTGACTGTTTTTTTTTCACATGGACAATTTATATTACATATTCAAGAGTCACCAAACCAGAATCTCTATATCTGCTAAGAAAATGGAACAACAAAAACTGTGTACCCATGCAAAATGGAAAATTACACCTATAAGAAACATGCTCTTTCTCATTTTGGAACTTTTTCCATTGAACCAATTTGAGCCACAGCAACGCGTGGCAGGGTACAGCTAGTATGTATATATATATATATATATATATATATATATATATATATATATATATATATATATATATATATAAAGCTGAATGTATGTGTGTGCTTCTGGTAACGAATAGGCTCCTATACAGTTTACTGTTATAGAAAGCTGATCCCATATAATGATAGAAGGTTTATCGAGACACAGGAATGGGTATGTGTGATCTAGCATAATGATGATTCATTAAATTGTGGGATCTGCGTACGCATCTGGTCTAAAAAGTATGGAAATAAAAATTAAAAAATTAAAAAAAAACGTTTACGAGTGTTTTTGATATAAATGCACATAATAATACTTTGATAAGTATGTTTTAACTTAAACAGGAATGGTATAATAAAATTGTGTGGTCTGCGTTCGCGCCTGACCTCCATAGAATGGAAATAGGAAGACACTTTAATAAAGATTTTCATATCTATCTGCGTAAGTGTACTTTGATGATTATTTTTCAGTTTGAAGAAATATGGTATAATAAAATTATGGGGTATTCGTTGGCGCCTGACCTCCATAGAATGGAAATATGTCACAAAGTTTAATAAGGATTTTATATATCGATCCACAGAATATTGTGATGAGTGTTACAGTGTGAACAGGTACGGTATAATAAATGATGGGGTATATCTCTTTTAGTTGTACTTCCACCATATTTTGCTTTGGTTTTGATACCCCCAAATTCGAAGCTATCTTTTTACAACCTTTCCATAATCTATCATACTTTCATAAATCAGAGTCCATTTTCTGTAGGCTGCTTTTGAATCCAGTCAACGACGGGTACTTTCGCTTGTGTATATATATATATATATATATATATATATATATATATATATATATATATATATATATATATACTTTATATTTCGCTTTACATAAGCAGTGTGTTGCTACACAGGCATGAGCATGTTTCGGTCTACTAGAATTTACAAACTAGAGCCCTCTTCAGGCAACAACACTTATTTTCGAGAAGTGAATTCTAAAATTTTCGAAAATAAGGATTGTTGCCTGAAGATTTCTCTAGTTGGTAAATACGAGTAGACCGAAATACTTCCATTACTGTGTAGCAACATACGACTGCTTATGTAAAGGCAAATTTAAAATGTAACTTGCTCTACTTCTGCATTGAGCACTCTTGTATAAACCTCGTTATATTTCACTAGTTTCCCTACCTTTGAAAAATAGCAACCTCAAATTATATATATATATATGTGTGTGCGTGTGTGTATGTGTATATATATATATATATATATATATATATATATATATATATATATATATATATATATATATATATATATAAGTAACGCCTTCTTTTTTATACTACTCAATAGGTCATATGGGATTTATAATTGCAACGTTATTATGACTGATCTTATGCAGTCATTTTATATGCCCATCTATTTGCTTTTGTTACTTCATTGCTAATACTTGTGCATGATTAAAATAGTAAATTCATTAAATGTAGAGTAACGAACGATATTATAAAATATTTGAGGATCACTACGTGCTTTTATTTGTATATGGTTTAGTAGTAGCTTATATTGACATAACATGTTTAGAGGGGTTTTTTTTGTTGAAAACTATAATTTCGTGTTTGTTTAAATTTGCAGTTTCCTAATATTTTATTTTTCTCTGGTAGCAATATTCGTTTCATATCCAATACATGCTTATATAATATGGATTCGATATGAATAATACAAAAAAAGAAACTATAAACTCCATTCGGACTGAAATCGATCAGCACATATAAATCGATTTCCAAAAACATATCGTGTAATTTTGCCAGGAGAAAACAATTACTTAAATATTCTTATCTCGTAGCATAAGAGAAGATACAATTGTATTTCATAATCAAATGAGGATGTAATAGGCTATCGTAAATACCCAGCAGAGGGACAGAGAATTTTTTTTATCTGCTTATATTTAAAAAAAATGCATCTCCATGTATATGAATCTAAAAGAAGAAATAGAATTGAGATAAAACTGTCGCGGGAAAATACGAGAAAATTACATAAATTGTCGATTACGTTTACAGTGTTTTGGAACAAGCGTAGATTAATACTAAAGTGTATAGCTTTAATCACCATGAAGATTATCGAAAGGTATCTAATGTAGCCCTGAGCACTAAAGAACTTACACATTCTCATAAAATGTTTTGAAAAACACACCCGATGTGTAGTTATCTTTATTTACAAAAAAATAAAAAAACAATGTTTCGATAACGGCGTGTTTGCCGCAACGATAGAGTTAAACACTAAGTTGTTGAATGACATATGAAACGCTTAGAATTTAGGCTTTTTATTTAATATTTTTTTACATTGTCTTGAGATTATTGCATTGAAGTGTTATCGTACCTTAAGGAAAGAATGCATGCAGGAATCATCATAGAGAACTAATTCCATCTCATGACCGCAAATTATATGTTGACGGATACAAAGATATTAGTAGAAATTACTCGGTCGAATATGATTATATGCAAGTCTGCTAAGTAATCTCTTTCCTCCAAGAAACAATATAAAAGTGTTTTGATTCAAGAATGCCTGATTGCTAATCCATCCATCCATCAATCCATCCATCCATCCATCCATAACCTTGCGCCCCTAAGGGTCATAGGCCATCTACAAATGTGTAGATGTTTTTGTACCGACTGAGTTCTTTTTACGGGAGGGTGCTGGCCCCACGCCCAATCTTCCAAGAAGGCACATACAGCGCCTAGCTTTCTCATATGGTCACCCACTTGGTACTGGCCAGGCTCAACGTGTCTTAACCTCGGTAATATGGCGAGAATCGATGTGTAAACCTTATTGTGCCGTACTCATTGCTAATCCACAGAGCATTAATGTGTCTTATATTTTTAGACGATCTTGTACCTGCTGCAAAACGGTGTTTTGTCAAACGTAGAGAACATAAACAATATGACCTCGCTCATTAGCAATGCGCACCTTATCGCTGCCATCCGCCAAGTATTCGCCGAACTCCCACCGGCTCATTTGTAGCAGCAAATGTAAAAGGTGAAGACAGAAGTTTTAAACATCAGTGTAATCTCAGTTGGTTCCGATTTTGAAACTCCCAAGAACTACAGTAGCGTGCCATTGACTGATTATACGATGACGGGTAGAAGCGAGTTTCTAGAATTTTTAGCTTCACGAATAGTCCAAAGGTAAACGAAGAATTTTTTAAAAAATAATAAAATAATTAGAAAGGAAAAAAACAAAAGAAAGCAATTGAATGTCTCCACGGAAAACTGCGTCACATGTTGAACCATCGCCAGGTTTACTGTCCATTTGTTAGCTTGCTGTCTCCTGAAATCAATCAACAAACAATTTGGCGTTCGGTTGATAGTTTATACATGAAGCAACGCATAAAATAAACTCCAGTTGTAAATTCTTGTTTTGTAAAGATTTATTATTAAATAAGCTATTCATAACAATAATTGCTACTTGACAGAAAAATTAAGTGTCAAAATAAAATGTTCCTAATTTTTTCAACGATTCAGAATGTGTGAACAGTTCGCTCAGAAAAAAAAAAACTTCTTGCGACGCCTGATTGCCAGTTCCATTCTTGAATTCGTCTCTCTCTTCCCTCTTTTCTCTTTCTCTCTGTATCACTTCGGGCAGTGAGTGCAGAAGCCCTCAGATTACTCAACAACTACTACCACTATTCAACTATTGCATAAAACGTGCTCTGCACAACATCTAGGGATGTAACAGGGTAATTTTTATGAGGCCTGTATTTTTATTCAACCATCTTAGTAGCGTCAAAACTGAATTCGCTCTGATAGGCCAATGTAATAACATCCCTTGTGCATATTGATTTAGTTAATTTCTATTATGAATTTAATTTTCCATTTCTAACACGAGCTAACTCTGAAATCTCGGGTATACATCCGTCTTGAGAAAAATTCAAAACAATATTTCACTACAGTTTCTCAAATTACATGGCTTTATTATCAAAACATTATTAGTATTAAATGTTATTATCAATCTCAAATTACCTCAGCTGAATTTATTTGCCTTTCTGTTGGTTTGATTCATTTACTAAACAAACTGCATCAGCAAGACACCGTGAATTGCTCGGGATTATTCCCATAATAAAAAAGACTTAAATTGTAACTACTACTGATGTATTGTTCGATCATCACGCATGAAAACGAGAACCTTCCAAAATAAAACCTTAATCTATTATATAAACTCAAATGTAAATTACAAAAAATTATGCCGACTTCACAAATTGATAAATTTATTATTGGATTTTAATTATAAGGTAAAGCTCGAAGATTCAAACTCCAGATAGATAACGACCAAACATCCTCACATTAATATGGGAGGGACGATTATCTTCGAACAGCGTCCAGAATTGATAATTGAGCACCGGAATAGCACTAAGTAGATATTAATAAGCCCCTCGTACCTATTCCCTTTTTTAAAAATTTAGAGTAGGTCATGTCCTGGATGTGTTATCTGCAGCTCAAGTAACTCTCGCCTCTCCTTCTTTGTCCCTGAGTCAAATGAGTGATTTTTCTGACAAAGGGCGAAGAAAAAGCTGCTTTCCAGGTCGGAAATACTTGTTGAACAGGAGTCTGAGATGTCGGAAATTTTTCTGTCTCTATATCTATGCCTGTGGCCATGTCACTAGTAAGGGTGCTGGAGGTAAACAGTTCGTCTGTCTGACGTTATACACTTGATAGTCAGAGGCATAAACCATTGGATTAACCACTAAAGAGACTGTCCTATCAACAGGTACAAAGTACCGGGGCTGCTGTATTACCCTTTGGTGAATGGATTCCGGACCATGAAGTAGTCTCTAGTGGGGCCTCTCAATGCCATACTAGTGGGTAATTGTTACGGGTTTACATTATCATGTACTACATAAAAAAGTTCCTGTCCTTTTCTATCTTACTTTCCCTTTCTATCTTGCTCTAACCAAGTATGCCGACCTGTTCCACAAATCCCAAAACATCAACATGAAATATCTCCAGAAAAAAAAACTCTAATAAACCTAGAACCCCATTTTCCAACGTAGACTTCTACTAACACATCTCCTTCTCCAACATCAAGGGGTCTACGTTCCAGCCTTCAAGAGGTTGAACCCAATTACAGGAGACGAAACCGGACGTATTCTTTCTAAACCAAACTGGAATAGGGCCGACCACTTCCCTAGATAAGTTCATAATTAACGTATACTCTAACTTAACATCTAAAACTTACCCCCAAGACCGCAAGGGCATGGAATATGTGCCTACATTTATATGGCTTCCCGTGTGGCAGGGATATCTCAAGAGAATATCCTAATTTACCTTATATGTGCTTCTAGGTTGGACTTGGTTACACCACTGCATTTATATTTGGCCCCATAACTACGGAGTTACTATCTTTAAGAGTATAACTTAGAAAATAGACCACCTCCTGTATGCACATCCCTCGGCTAACATTCACATCTGTGGTGACTTCAACATCCATACCGTGGAATGGCTGACTCACTCAAATAAGACAGATGATGAGGGGAGGTTCTGTCATGATTTTGCCATTGCTTATGACTTCACTCAGACTGTTCGCGAGCCCACCGGTATGCCCGATACTACAGGTCAGTACGCAAGCCTTCTATACCTTTTTCTCTCCACTTCCCCTGCGCTATGTTCATGTTCCGTTCTTTCTCCACTAGGATCCTCCGATCACTCCGTCGTATCAGTTCAGATAAAAATAAAAATGTAATAAGTCCCCAAACGTAGCCCTACACTGTACTGTATACCGATACTCCATGGCTGACTGGGATAGCTTCCGTACATTTATATCTGATCTTCCTCGGCATTCCATGTTTAAAAAGGATGTGTCCTCTATAGTATCAGACCTGACCGAATGGTTAATTGTAGGCATAGACCGATTCATACCATCTATAAAATTCCAACGAAAACCTACCAGCCAGCCATGGTTCTCCCCAGAATGTGCTGCTGCCATCGCGCACAGAAATCACATTTCCATAGCTACCGACGTAATAGATGCACTGAGAATAAAGCTGCTTTCAGGAACGCCAGCAACCACTGTAAAAGAGTAATAAAAATGCAATAGAGCATGATATTATTGCTATATATTTTATGAGATGTGGGAGCAATTTATATGATTTCAGGTTAAAATTAAAGACTACAAAAAGAAGTGCAATACACCCTACTTAATTCTGATTTTCACTGCTGGTGAATTTCGAAAATAATATCCGGATGTGGGGGTATATTAGGAGATGAGTTTCTGCTTAATCTTGCAAAATGTCACAGGAACCTGTGTAATGCTTCAGACTTGAAGATATGTAGACGGGCGTTATGCAAAAAAAAATATATATATAAAAATTAAAACTTAGAAAACATGCCATATATACTTACTGAATGCTTCAGACTGGTTTTAACTTATCTTGATCTCAGGCATCAGTTTTAGAGTGGCATAAGGGATTACAAAAGGCAGGGAATCTGTGAGGGATGATGGCAGATGTAGGAGAAGTAAGATGGTCAGAACATTAGATTTTATTGGCAAAATAATGTATTTCATGGATAATAACCCTCAGAGGAGATAAGTGTACAGTCTCGTGCCAGTGTTGTAAGTGTGGAAATTGTGCACACAATTATACGCGAGAAACTGAAGATGTGGAAGATTTGCGTGAAGTTTGTCCTAAGGGTTCTCAGAGAAGGTTAAAAAAGGACATTGTCATAACATCTATCTGGGTCATTAAGGTAGCTTATCATCTTTCTCGTAATAGTGACTTTGCTTATTGTGATTTTTGTTATTGTTTTATGATCAACATCGTTATGATACAATTGAAGTTGTGACAGCGGCATTGACACGCTCACTTCATTAAGGCTTTACAGATGTTGTTGTAAAGTACAACAAGGGCATTTATTCTAATCTAATTATTTCGAATGATACTAGATAAGCATGTGACTAATATTGATGAAAAAAGTCTGGAAACCGATTAAAGTGTCAGAGCCGGAATGTGATGCTTACTGCAAAGATGTTTTGTTCGCCAGCAGCGGTATTTTACTATCGAACACAACACTTTGTCCTATTATGAACGATCTCGACGCATATTCGAGGTCATTTCAATCTTGTAGATTCATCATTAGCATGCAGATCGTCAGTCTTGACGATGAATAGTTGGGGCCTCAGTGCTTTGCCCTTAGTTTTTGCGTAGTCTCACTTAATCACCATAGTATTTTCCACCGTGGTTCCAAACTTTAGATGCAGTATCTGTTGAACATCAGATAGACATCCTCTGAACCTCAAATGCCCAGTACAGCGAACCTGCGACGATGGCAGTTAAAGATGCCGCAGCTTCAGGACGAAAGTAATTTCAGCGAGGTAAACAGTCGCCTTATCGTGTCCGCTACTACGTCTTTTCTTTCTGCATGAGGTTCCATAGCCTTTTAAGGAAAACTGCAAGTCAGCAATAGGATTTGAAGTCAAAGTTCCAATCTCTTAGCCTTTTACTGTGATAAGACCCACAAGGCAGTGGTGTTTGATTTGGGGGTTGGTTTCCTTAGTCTGCGCCCAATCAAGGCCACCCACAAGGCAGCTGTGTAGGGGGCTAGTGTGCCAGGGCATGTCCACACATATGTGGGCCATAACACACTATCTAGTTCTCTACTACACCGACATTTCTTACAAGTTTAGCCAGTCATCGTAAGGAACGCAGTTACTGTGTGTGGCCAACGTGTAGCACTATAGAGGTATTGATAATGGAGAGGCTATGTACTGGCAGGGAAGACTTATGCATAGCTGCTCCCTTTACACCACGAGGTTAGCCAGCGGTGTTAGTTGGAATCGAGAAAGCATGCAAGCATGAACTTAACACTAACTTATACTTATTTAAAACGGTTATTAAACAAATAGAAGATGCAGTTCGCATTCAAATAATCGGTTATTCTTAATCTGTACTTCTTGGTGAGAGAGAATAAAATATATTTTGTAAGCTTTAGCAAGTTTTAAATATCAGTTTCGATTTGTAAAATATACGAAAGTGTCTACTGTGAGTAATTTTCTTCCACTTTAGAGGGTGGTAACTTTTTAAGGAGTCGCCTTGGCACTATATTTCAAGCATTTTTTCTAATCAATATTGTCAGTGAATAGTGTGTCGACGAGTTTTAATTATCAGTAGGTTGTTATTTGTCATGCTAATTCTTGTTTGTATATGTTTTGTAATGGCTATGAGAATCAATGCTTAGTTTTATTAGCATGTCATGTTACCGTAGAAGTACGGGCTACTTTCACTACAAAGTAAATGCCGTTTATTTATTGCAATTTAGAGATATTTGGAACTTCAACTCCCTGTAGATATGATCTCAGATTGTAGCAATTTACACAACAAAGAGAAAACCATTAATATATATTAAAAAAAAATAACTCAGTGATTGGGAGGCATGCAAATTTAAATATGCTAGTGTACAATATTTTCCGCTTAGTAAAGAGATTGTTGCGATAATTTCACCAAAATAATAAAAGAATATACATGACTGATTATATGCGCCGTTTTACCCGGATACTTGAAATGTATTTATATATAATAGCTGAGGAATCTGTGTCTACTATAGGTAATTTTTTCGCTAGACAGACGCAATTTGAACCATGCTTTTCTAATTTTACGAACGTTAAGATGAGCATATCTGTTAACAAAATACTGAAATCTCTATCGAAACTAAAGCAACATCTATAACCTCATAGTGTTTATAAGAAATAGTTCACATTTAAGATTCAAGTTGCAGTTACCTTGAGAATGAACTGAAATGCAAATACTCTTGATTAATCTCAGTGTCACGAGTATAAATTACTTAAACACACATAGGAAGAAGGCATATAATTATTTTGCCTTAATTAAAAAAAAAAACGCGCCCTTGTAATTAAATAATAATTTATAATAACATGGGATATATAAAACCTCATCTCTTCAGATTCAAGCATATTGACTAGATTCTTTGAATAATTTATATTTTGTAATTATAGTATGCAATATTCGACACTTTGGGTAATTACATTTGTTTACACCTGTTTCACAAATTCATCAAGAATTCAATCATCGATGTTTCTATATCAGGCTGTCTGGTTACATGGTTTTAAAACAATAAGCGCACCAAACAGTAATGTAATTAATATTTTTTACACATTCCTGTGACAAAATTAAACATATTCAGCTAAATCAAAAACAACAATAACAATCAAAATGAGATGTACTTTGCTTGAAGCATTGTATGTGAAAAGATTTAGAAGGCAATCACAATACGAGTAATGGAATGTATTCGCTGTTGAGGAATAAAACGGAAACAAATGATAAATTTCAAACTAATAAGCATATATACACACACACACACACACACACACACACACACACACACACACATATATATATATATATATATATATATATATATATATATATATATATATATATATATGAAACACTAGAGGAAGACCTCCAATCTGTAGTGGAATGGGAACAAAAGTGGTTGGTCGCGTTCAATGCTGCCAAGACTAAACTAGTTTCATTCAATAATTACAAGTACCCCTCTCGACCACCCATAGCAATGACCAACGACTCTTTATCTGAGAGTCCATCTTTCAAACTCCTTGGCCTAACGTTCACAGGAAACATGAGTTGGAACAATTACATTGAAGGCATTGCCAGGGCCGCTGCAAGAAAGGTGGGCTCTCTCTACCGTGCTAGAAAACTACTAACACCCGAAAGTATCCTGTACCTCTATGAGGTCACCATTCGCCCATGTATGGAGTATTGCTGCCACATCTGGGCTGGTGCATCTGCTACTAGTCTCTCGCTCCTTTAATAGGTTCAAAAGAGAGTCGCAAACCTGATAGGCCCTGAACTAGCATCTAAGCTTCAGCCTCTGTCCGATCGACGAAATGTTGCATCCCTCTGCCTTTTCTACAAGTATTTTAGTGGTGAATGCTCTGTCGATCTGCAATCACTTGTGTCCCCACGACGTGAGCACCCTCGACAAACCCGACAGGCTTCTAAATCCCACCCCCACACTGTAGAGATCCCTAGATGTAAAAGATCGTTTTACTCCAATAGTTTCTTCCCCAGAACCGCTAGACTCTGGAATTCCATTCCAGGTCCCTGCTTCCCCAACAGTACTTACGTGCAGAAGTTCAAGTGTAACGTGAACCGACACCTTGCTGCCCAAATCCCTACATAGTACGCCAGTAGTTGTTGCACCTGACAGAAGCCCCCTACGCCAAAGTGGCAATTTGCCTTGTTTGGGGTGAAAATGTAATAAAAAAAAATAAATAAAAAATAAAATATATATATACATTTACTATATCTGTGTTCAATTTTTAATAATAAAAACTCAATAAGAATTTCTTATTCTACTATGCCTAATTATGCACAAAGAATCTTAGCATCTAATGACAAGAAATTAAATCAACGCAAAAAATCCCTTTCCCAATCCAACCAAAAAGAAACTGCAAGTGTATTAACAAACATATTTGCCCACTCAATAATGATAGCATCCATAAAGATGTAATATATTCATGCACAATTACAGAGCTCACACGCAATTCTCCCATAATAGACAATAATATTTTGCCACCCAATTATCCTTCCTACAACCCTCCCTCTGATATTATTAATCCAACAAGCGAATCAACCAGCGCTCTATTCTCAAACATACAACCAGCTATAATAATAATAATAATAATAATAATAATAATAATAATAATAATAATAATAATAATAATAATATTCTAACACTGATAACACTAATTATCCCCTCCAAACCAACCCTGCTTCAATTACTGTCCTACCCTCTGTTCATGAAAATGAACAAAATTTTAATTCTCTTCCCAGTATAAATCAACAAATTAATATTAATTATCGACCCCGAGCTATTAATGAAACATATACATATATAGGTGCTACTTCAACTTTAATAAAGAAAAGAATTTCAAACAACACTTCCTCTTTCAATAACCAAAATTCAAATAATAACCAGGGAACTTCTCTAACTACACTGGTTAAAAAGCTTAACTTAGCCAATACCCACTTTTCAATTAAATGGACCATCCTAAAAAAAAGTTAAGTCTTACACTCCAGGATCTAAGTCTTGTCACCTCTGTACATCTGAAGCTATAACTATAATAACCTCCCCTCAAAGTAGTAATATAATAAACTCTAAAAATGAACTGATCTCTTATTGCAAACATATGCCCAAATTTAAATATGGTAAATTTGAAATCACATAGCTATTAATTTAACCCTTCAAATATATTTATCTTTTCCCATATTTTTTTTATATAATCTTACCTTCTAAGCTTTTTATATTTTTAATTTTATTTGCTTTTTTTTTATTTCTTTGGCCGGTTTTCCATCTGCTGTCTCCGTTTTATGGTATAAGTATACAGATAAATTAAATATATACATCAACCTACTCATTTTTATTCTGTGTATTTGTTTACTTATATTTTACTATATGCATTTACATTTATTTGGCTTATTCCGGAGTTTGTAGATACTGGCCAATCCTTCCACTAATTTTGTATGTAAGTATGCATGTTTTTGTTTAACTTGTATATGTGTTTGGATATGTGTATATATTTATGCATGCGTGTGTGTTTCTATATATATGTGTGTGTGTGGGTGTGTTATTGTATATGTATACATATACGTATATATATATATTTATATGCGTGTGTGTATGTATATACATTTATGTGTGCATTTGTTTGTCTGTGTGTATGTATGTATGTATATGTATATATATATGTATATATATGTGTATGTGTGTGTATATATATAATTTTCTATTTTTTATATTTATTTACTTTCATTGTTTCTTTTTTATTTCATAAACTTAGCCATTTATTTCCTCTGACCAGTTTTCTTAATTTAATTCTGGGACTTTCACGTGCATATCTAAGCTGAGCTAATTATTAACGCTAATTTTCGCACTTCTTGTCTGGGTCAGTTTGACCACGCTTTTCAAATTTAAATCTTCACCGCTTTGATGGTGTTTTTTTAACCTTACTTTTTTTGATTAATCCAGCCTTGACAGACGTGTTTTTAAATCCTCTCTCCAGTACTTTTCTTTTAATGATTGATAGAGCTGGTACAATGGTTGGTGGATATAGGGTTAAAATGGGATAAACAAAATTTGAGAATCTGTCATAATTTCTCTTGAAGTATATAATAGTCTCTGTTCTTGTAAGCTGTGTTTACATAATCCAATGGCTTGTTTCAGCCTCAATGATGCAGTCATGAATTGAAATGCATATCTACTTTAGCCTGCCTCTACATCTCATCTTCCTATCTTAATCATGTGAATAACTTCCCCTCCCTCTCTCTGATTTGTAGCCATTAATGTGTTCCTCATTTGAATAATAGAGATGAAAACTGGTTTCCTTCGACTTAATCGAACATGAGATGACATTTGAGTTCTGACTACAAGAGGATATAACGAGTTATACACACATCAGAGATATGGCAAATCAAAGATTAATAAAATAATTTTTATTTTCGGCAATTTGTTTTTTTAAAAGACGATTATTTTTGTGTAATAAATTATTTATTTACTTTTTATATAATTGTGGATCTTATTATTTTTCATAATTTAAAAGTGAAAATGAACAAAACTGTTAGTAGTAGTAGTAATAAATAGTACTTTTCTTTTAATGATTTGGAATTCATTCCATTTGCGCTTTTTCCAAGGAAATCTGCCTTTTGGATTATTTTGAACAATTTGGAATTTACCTATTGGATTGAAATTTTAAATTCTACCGTTTTGGATTTTACCATTTTTGGATTTTTACCCTTCACCGGACTGTCCATTCATGTGAAATCTTTTTATTTTTATTTTTATTTTGCCTCCTGTTCCCCTTACCTCACCCTTTCTTTAACCAAGTAAGATCTGTGACTTACTTGTAGTTTCATTAAATACTTTTATATGCAAAATCCGATCCTGCATTTTGATTGCTAATTCCTGCCCTCTGATTAGCAGGAGAGTATTTCTTCGAAACTGCGCGGATTAAGGACTATCCACTTATCTTGTGTTTCTTTTTTTTTTTTAAATATGTTTTAACTCTATTTCAAGATGTCTTTTAACATGTTTTATTAATCATTTGTTCATATTATAAGATCGATTTCCTTTTCGGTTTTATTGAGCTTTTAGATCTGGCTGAGTCTATTTTACTTGTAAATATTAACTCTTTAATATTTATAATATTTTAAGTTTACCATTTTTATTACCTTGGTTAGCTTATTATAATTCTTATTCTTATATATATATATATATATATATATATATATATATATATATATATATATATGTATATATATATACATATGTATATATATATACATATCCATTCAAATGTGGTAAGTATCAATGTCTTACTTTAAGAGGTGTATTGTGTGTGACAAAATTCATTATATATTTCGGGGTAACCCCTTTTTGAAATGGGGGAGGTAAAAGGTCTATACTTATTGATTTGCAAATTGCCACTTGTTTTCGTCTTTCTTCCTCAACCCCGACTACATTTGATTCCTCGCATAGTGCTTACCTTCTAAATCTTTTCTACATACAAAAATAAGAATGTTCATAAAACGACAAAAAAAAAATCAATCGATTGTGAAAGATATTAAATCTTCACATATAGCATCTTTCTGATTCTTCCACGTTTGACATTGATTACGTGATGAAATAGGGAAAATATGACGTGTGAATTTCAATGCATTAACAAAGGAGAATCACTGTTTTAATCATTAGCGACCTTGCTGCAATTAAAATAAATGGTTCTAACATTGTGGAAGCACCGTTTCTTGATAAGCACCTGGGAATCCCCTTTATTTCTTCATAAATCGAACACACAGATAAAATCAGTTGCCAAGATTGCTTTTAAAATGTTCAAATCCCTCTATGGCTCCAGTAGCTGCTTCACGACTGATATAATCGTCACGCAGTATAAGAGACAGAGGCCATAAAACGGACTATTGTTGCCACATCAAGGCAAGAGTTACTGCCTCCCTCCCAAAAAACCGCCTCAAGACTGGCTGTGAAATCTAGTAGTTAGTTCCCTTTTTTCTTCCCTGCAAACTTTTCATACAGAAAAGATGTTACGAGTCAGTCTCTGCTCGATATTCATCTCCATGCCAATTGCTCCTCTAGCATCTTATATATGGCCTCCCAGTACCAAACTTTCACACAAAAAAAACACTGGTCAATCAACAATTTTATCCACTTTCAATAACGGACTAAATCTTAAGGCAGATTTCATTAACAAAGTTTATTTTCTTATAGCAGCTCCCCAGTTACAGATTGGTCAACTAGTCTGCCTCCTGACCGAGTACAATATGATAACCATCAAATCCAATAAATACATATTCTTGTTTGGCTGTTCTCTTAAATAAACCCAACTCAATAAATTTGGAATTTGGCATGCCACAGTAACAGTTCTTAAAACATTAGCCTATTCATTATTAAAATGAACACTAGGCACGGGATTTCCAATATATCGGAATTTAAACTCTTCAATTATAATAATATCTGAAGGAAAACGTGATAGACCCCACTACCGCTGCAATATTTCGTACAAAAATAAATATACACATATATATATATATATATATATATATATATATATATATATATATATATATATATATATATATAGTAATTTATAGAATATGTATGGGAATTAAGCTACACTGAATATTCGGCGTTTCATCCAGTCTAGGATTCCTCAGGCTTATGCTCGAATTCTGTGGTTGTTTATCGTTTTTATATTGTCCTCTTCTATTGAGGATTTATTTAGCCAATCAGCTTTCTAGAATCCACCGCGCCCCTTCCTATCAGCCAATAGGAATACATTTTATCGAACAAAGGATCTATTTTTAAACTAGGTTAGTGGTTTAAGGCAGACATTTAATTTTTCTTTCTGTTAGTTTATATATAAATTTGCATAAGTGTACATACATATATGCACATATATATACATATATATATATGTATATATATACATGTATGTGTGATCGTTTATGAATATTAATGTTTATTTAATTTATTAATTTGTTTATTTTCTATTGTTTTTGTTAGTTTTAAAACTATTTTTTATCGCTATCCTGGAGTAATTTTTATTTTGTGAACACAGTTGTGTGCGCTTTCTCTTCTGCATTTTGATAGAGTTTGGGATTCTTTAAAGTACAGGATAGCAAATTTTTCATGAAGGCATAATTTACGTGGGTCGTCTAAATGCCTTCAATGCACCTATGTAACCAATAATGTTTGTGTAATAAACAAACTATATATATATATATATATTATATATATATATATATATATATATATATATATATATATATATATATAACTACTTTAGTTACTCATATACAATTAATATACGAAAGTATAAATGTATGGCTAAACTTTAAGTATTTACATCAAAAGTGATCAATACGTACGTAGAGCTAGTTAGTAAGTTATAAAATAGATATGGGAATTAAGCTACACTGAATATTCCGCGTTTCATCCACTCTAGGATTCTTCAGGCTTATGCGCATAAGCCTGAAGAGTCCTAGAGTTGATGAAACGCGGAATATTCAGTGTAGCTTCATCGGCATATATAGTTTATATATATATATATATATATATATATATATATATATATATATATATATATATATATAAAGATATATACACTTGTGCCCGATATTATTCATACCCCTCAGATCTTTGAGATTTCTATAAGAATATTGCTCAAACCAGAAGGTAGACAATATTAAAGGGATTTCAAACAATAAATCAATCATAAGCATTTAATTTAAACTCAACAAATAAATAAATTATGCAAGTTTGAAACATTATACAAAGAAAAACAATAATGGCACTAGTTCAAAATTATTCATACCTCTCTTACTAATAGTCAATAGCATGTCCTTTATTCTTAATAACTGCCTGTAACCGTTTTGGATATTTATCAACAAGGTTTTTACAAGCATCAACACTGATTTTTGACCATTCTTCAATGCAGTAGTTCTCCAAATCGCTCAAATTTCTAGTTTTCCGCTTTTTAACCTCAGTTTTCAATATGTGCTAGAGGTTTTCGATAGGGTTCAGGTCGGGACTCTGGCTAGGCCATTCCAAAACATTAATTTGATTATCCTCAAACCATTTCTTGACTATTTTGGCAGTATGTTTTGGATCATTATCCTGTTGAAGGACCCAGTTTGGTCCTAAATGGAGCTTCTCCGCATCCTGTCTAATGTTTTTCTGGAGTATTTCCAAATATTGCTCCTTCTTCATGGTTCCATCTATCTTGACCAAACTACCTGGACCACTAGCCGAAAAGGAGCCCCAAAACATTAGGCTACCACCACCATGTTTCACCGTGGGTATGGTGTTCTTTGGGTTGTAAGCTTCTCCTTTCTTCCTCCAAACGTAAGCAGCATCCATATGGCCAAACAATTCAATTTTTGTTTCGTCAGTCCACAAAATACTTGAGAAAACGGACTCTGGAGAATTCACATGGGTCCTAGCAAACTTTAGACGTGCTGCAAGGTGTTTACCGGTGTGCAATGGAGTCCTTCTTGGTCTTCTTCCTTTCAGACCATTTTCATGCAGAGTCCTTTGCAATGCTTGCCTTAATATTTTTATGCCAGAAGACTCCAGATTTTCTAAAATGTCCTTAGTAGTGGTGGTTGGATTTGCATTAACACTTCTTACAATATTCCTGGTGGCTCTAGCAGACAGTTTCCTTTTCCTTCCTCTACCAATCAAGTTGTTTGTTGTGTGGTGGCTCTGGAATTTTTTGATTATGCTCTGTACTGTTGCTGTAGGAACCTCAAATTTCTTGGAAATTGACTTGTAACCTAAACCATCCTTATGTAAATTCACAATTTTAGTCCTAAGATCATTACTCAGCTCTTTTTTCTTCCCCATTCTAATAATTTTTATTCTTTTATTGGTTTTCAGTTGATATCATTTTAATTTCTAAAAAATGCAAAAAAAGAAATGAAATTAATCAAAGGTTGTATAAAAGCATTCAAAATAAGAATCAAACAGGAAACAAATAGTCAGAAACTCAATTAATACTGAAAAAATAAGGGGGTATGATTATTTTTGAACATTGCAGATTTTATAAATAGCTGTATATTTCTTTTATTACAAGTATCCCGAGATTTTAAAATGACGAAAATTATCAGAAGAGGTTTATTAAGAATATGTATCAATAGGGACGTAAGCAATAAATTCTTACAAAGTTACACCTAATAAACTCAATTTTCAAGGGGGGGGTATGAATAATATCGGGCACAAGTGTATATACATATATATATGTGTGTATATATATATATATATATATAGAGAGAGAGAGAGAGAGATAAAATAAAAGGGAACGAAATAAAGACGAAACGTTGATGAACACATAATACGGTTTGTTCCCTTTTATTTTCTCTATTTTGTCGGAATACTATTTCCATTATTTTCATTATATATATATATATATATATATATATATATATATATATATATATATATATATATATATATATATATATGTATAATAAACAAGCACACAGTGAATATATAACGTTAAGTTTGGTTTATTTTTAGCTCGTTTTTATCGATCTGACAATGACTGAAATCAAGTCAGGATTTATATTTAAATTTCGTTTGATTATATCTATATAAATTTTGAGGTTTTTATATATTTAAGAAAAAAGATTTTTAAATTAAATTATTTTCGAATTAAAATCGATTTATATATTGGACATTTTTTTATTATATAAAATCAATTTTCAATCAAAATTTGGTTTAAAAATCAAACAAGTAAAACTGTTAAGTTAATGAAATCATTATCATCCGATAAAAATACGGGTGTGGATTTAACAAAACTAGAGTTAAACGTGATCTCGCGCGGTATATATATATATATATATATATATATATATATATATATATATATATATATATATATATATATATATGTTTCACACTTCCGGTTATAAAATAGACGAATATTGGCTGAAGAGAGCTTGATAAGGATATCTTAAATAATCCTTATTATCGGGTTTGAAAACAAAATTCTGGAATTCCATTCAAGATTCCTGCTTCTCCAACTTTACTGACCTGCAGAAGTTCAAGTGTAACGTGAACTGACATCTTGCTGCCCACAACCTAACATAGTAGCCCAGTAGTCGTTGCCCCTGATAGTAGCCCCCTACACCAACATGGAAACGTGCCTTGTTTTGGGTGAAAATGTAATAAAAAGACTTATCCGCGAGTTGTTTCCGGGCCGTTATATTTGGTGACCAAAAATTTAAAAATCAACTTAAACAAAACACTAAATATCATAAATGCGGCCACCATCAAACATATTATAGTGATACTTCCGTTACCATCACTATCTATACTCACTTAAACTTTTAATAAAATGAAAAAAAAAATAACAAATCCGTAAAGAAAAGACAATCTAATTCCCCGCTTTCTCATCTAGCTTTCTATCCCTAACAATCACATCCACAAACGTAAACACTCTAACAGTCGGGCAAGAGCACCCTATCCTGAACCCACTTTTTTCACATACTTCTACTTATTTGCTCCTTCAAAAGTTTACCATGCAAGCTAGCGATCGACTCGCTTGACCTCTATTGACCAGACACAAATATATTAAACACATAAATAAATAATGCACAACCACAGAAAACAAGACAACGAAATAGATATAGACTATAAAAATAAAAAGAAGATCATGCAAAATAATATAGAATAAATATAATGAATATAAACTAGGAAAAAATAAATATATGTAAAATAACAAAAAAAGAAGAAACATGTAACAACTACAATAATATTATAATTACCCTATTATGCTATAAATATAAATCCCCTCCTTACATTTGCTGCGGGGCTCCACACAGCCATTTAATTCATTTTTTCGTTCCATTATCCGGCATGCTTTGAATCACTCTGTGACATCCAAATTTGAAAAGGAGAAATTTTCCCGAAATATAATATTTATTGTCACAGACATACCAAGTAATATGTCTGTATTAATACAACTGAATACAGATATGTATATATAGACATATATGTACGTACTTATTGATTTGTAAATCGCCACTTGTTTTTATCTTCTCTCATCAACACCGAATATATCTCATTTCTCGAATTGTGATAGCTTTCTAAATCTCTACTACATATATATATATATACATATATATATATATATATGTAGTAAGTTTAAATATTTATATATATATATACTCCAACTTACTATATATATAAATATTTCAACTTACTACTTGTATATATATATATATATATATGTGTGTGTGTGTGTATGTGTGTGTGTGTGTGCGAGTGTGTGGATGCATGTATATTCATATACATGTGCATATATAAATATGTGTATATTCATGTGTAAATATGTGTATATTCATATATATATATATATATGTGCATTTATAATTACACACACGTACACACACATATATACATATATATATATATATATATATATATATATATATTAAGTAATGTGATTTATAATTTAAAAAAAAAATTTTAATTTAAAAATCAAATTTGAATTAAATTAAAAATCAGTTTCATGAGAAGGAACAACAACAAAATCAATTATCTGTACGATCGTTTCGGAAATCCGTGCTTTATATTTTGGTATACATGAAGTTATGTAGAACAATTACATATAGTTTTTTTTGGTAAGCACGGTCTCCTCATCAGCAAATTTAGGAGGATTTTTATTGAATTTAAAAGACACCATAAATAAATCTAGCATTAAAAGAAGGGCAGATGAATCTTTTCGTTTTTCTTTTTTTGAAATCAGGAACTGTGTTTAAAGTAGTCATTTAGATGTTTGCTATATTATATATGTTTATTTTATTGTAATTTCTCGTAATCGTATATATATGCATTTATAATTACACACGTACACACACATATATATATATACATATATATATATATATATATATATATATATATATATATATATATATACTCTTTATGTTGAATAAAATGTAGAAAAATATTTATTTAGCTTTGTGTTTTCTCGTAATTTTTTCCACTTAAGATATTTATCTTGCCTCTAATATCTCTAGGCTGTTCAGAGTAATTTCTGTCTTTCATTTTTCACTGTATAGAAACGATATCGCTAACCCAATATATCAGCTAACAAAAAAATTACTACTGTCTCGGAAACAATTTACCATTATTTGTTTCCGATGCCAATATCGATTGCAGAACTAGTGAACATTGAAGAATTATCACTTCTGCCTTGAATCTGAACGCACCATAAGATTTTTCTTTAGAATAATTCTTAACCTCAAAATTGTGAAAGCGTATAGTAATCGCGACTCGACCGTCTTTCTGTCGATTCTTCAGGCTTTTTTCACCAATCGCACAAATATTGAATAGCGTATTATTGGTGTGTATGTATATCATATGAGCAATATCGCCTCCCAATATAATTTTCAAATATTAAACCTCTACAAGAAATATTAGTTAATATAACTCCTGCTTGCAAATCTTTAACAAAACAAAAAATAAAAAATACTCGACGACCCACTGCAACTAAAAATTATTTACACAACATTTTTTGTTTGCTTCAATCGAAATACAGAATCTAGTAACAAAGTTTTTTTCTTAGAACTGGACGCTTGCGTAACACTGTTTCACTTGTTTGCCTCTCCGACCAATTACAATAAAGTAGCCTTCAAGTCCTATGTAAAACAGTTCTTGTTGCTCCGTCCCTTATTTAAGTAATCTAATTTCTACCAAGTCTACCCGATTGAAGACTACTACAATGTCACTTTATATTCATAAACTCTTATCCTCTCGTGCGTTTCAGGTTATGATAAATGGTTACCCCCTGGGTAAAAATGTTGAATTACATTTTGGATTTTGTGAGGTGATGGTTTGATTATTCTTATTATTTTTTCTAATTGTAACGAAGCTTTCGACTTCTATATATTCATCATTCACGGAACGAGAGCTAGCAACCTTGTAAATTGGAAATAGCTTTCAGTATAACACACCGTGAAGATTCTCGTTCGCCACAATAATCATGAAAGTACGTAAAATGTCGAAAAGAAAAGAATGCTGTTCAAATTACTCTCCATGGGAAAATAGTAGTCCGAAAAATCTTAATAATACGAACCTTCCTTTTTTAATTTAACGAATGAATATATTACTAGCTGGACCTGTGGAAATTCCACAATTGACTATCTCTGATGTAATATATTGATGTTGCAATCTGGATATATCCAATGGAAAAAGAGAAGCTCTGATATTATTGTATCTCCTTTGTTAAAACTAGAAAAGTATTTATTAAAGCCAGCAGGAACGCCCGGCGTAGCCTGGTCGTAAAGTAAACCCACATCTGATGTTTCAACATTATTATAGTAGATAGAACATTCATCAGACCACACCAACGCAAATAAAACTTTAATATAGAGATCGAATATACGAATAAACGCATATATCTATTTGGAATACAGCATGACGTAAGTTGCAAATAATATATATATATATATATATATATATATATATATATATATATATATATATATATATATATATATACGAGCAAGCAGTTTACAAAACATGTTAAAAAAAACTTTGAATGAGTTAAAAACATATTTAAACTTGAAAGGAAACACTAGATAAGTGGATAGTCCTTAATCCACGAAGTTTCAAAGAAATACTTTTTTTCTCATCAGAGCGTAGGAATTAGCAAAATGCAGGATCGGATTTATATATATATATATATATATATATATATATATATATATATATATATATATATATATATATATATATATATAATGGCATATAGTGTTGTATAGCCCGGAGAGTTTTTGCTTAATGAGCTTTTTTGTAATTTTTCAAGTTTTCGACATCCAGAAATGCCTAAAGATGTCAGATGTAACTAATTTGAAATGTTTGCAAAACCACAAACAAAAGAAAAAAGACGAAGCACACTATGACACTTTCTTGCAAAGATTCGAGCGAGAAATGGAAAGAAATTTCGAAACACTGATAAAGTATAAATATTAAATAAGCATAAACGAACTGTACTATATAACGATACTAGTCTGAATGAAAACATGGTGCAAAAATACATAATATATATATATATATATATATATATATTGTATGTGTGTATGTATTAGGTTAGCAGCTAAGTGTTTGCCGTTTCAAACCATTTACTTTTAAATTTAAATATGAACTAAAAGTATTAAATCTATGATGTATTCTCCGTTAGTTTAAACTGCTTTCGAACGTTCAACATTATTTTCAATGCGTATCCGGTAGATTTCATTCTGCATCTACATTAAATATAAGACATACGAATTCAATTCTAACAAGTGCATCTACTTAGAATACAGCAAGAAATTAGTTGGAATATTATATATATATATATATATATATATATATATATATATATATATATAGTAATCCACATCATATATATATATATATATATATATATATATATATATATATATATATATATATATAGTAACCCGCCTACAGTAGTGTTTCGCAGCTCATCAGTGGCGCTAGACAGGCAACTACCTCAGCCAGGATTGAAACCTACCGATTTTACGACATAACTATTACGCTATCGGCAGCTGCTGTGCGAGTCGTGAGTTTAACAATGTTTTGATATCGTCCGAAATAACTAATCTCGATTTGTTTGCACAAAGAGTATCTCCTTATACGCTATTAGTAATTCGTTTATCACTTTTCAATATGCGCAAATCACGAGGAGCATAATATATATATATATATATATATATATATATATATATATACTACAAAGAAATACGTCTTCTTATGGCCCGGATACCACTATATATATATATATATATATATATATATATATATATATATATATATATATATGGTCCGGATACCACTCGAGGATAAGGGTTTATAAGCCTACAGTGGTTCATGGGACAATGCCGTAATAATTGTTATTAGTTGAAATTTGGTACTTCGGGTTACTTTAGGAAAACGGCTCCTCAAGAACTTGTTTACATTTTACATGAATACGACCATATTATAGTCGGCTGGAAATCGGGCAAAAGGGAGAGTGTTTCACACGTGTGCAATCATGAGAAAGGAACTTTGTGCATGGAATCTACAATTAGGTTTAGGCACCGTTAAAGTTTGTGGGAAATTATTGATAGTGTTTTCAGGTAAACAAGTGTTTCTTGTGAAAGTTTGGCGATGCTGGGCCAAAGGTTGGAGCTCAGAGGCGCACCATTCGTTAAAATTAGGATAAAGCAGAGACAGGAAAGAGAAAAGTTAACCCACCTCTAGGCTACGAAGTCTGTTTTGATCTCTGTCAAGGCAGGATAAGTTCTTTCTAGCAGCGTTTGCCCAGATGTGGCCACAGTACTACATCCTTGGACGTACCTGGTTCTTATATAGGTTGAGAATTTCATCAGCAGTTCGAAATCTTCTGGATTGATAGAAGGATTACACTTTTGAGCCTCCTCACGATCAGAACCATTCATTTCATTTGATCAGAGGAAAGATTATCAAAGAGAACTTAGATGTTAACGGTCTTGTATATGCTGCCATAGATGGTAATGTCGTCAGTAAAAGTATTTACGAACGATGTGATTTGGAAGATCATTGTTGTGGATTAGGAAGAAAGTTGGATCCAGGATGGACCCCGAAGGGACCCCAGCATAAATACTCTGAGCTTCTGATGTCTTCCCATTGACCACTACTCTTATGACCCTATAAGACAAAAATGATTTAATGATGGAGAAGACATAACCGGCTATACTGTAACTTGTGAAGTAGATCATTATGCCATACTCTTTCAAAAGGATTTGATATATCAAGAGTAATTGCCTAGAAAAAAAGGCTACGTCAGGAGATTCGCTAACCAAATGAGATATAACCGTAAGCACATCTGCTGTAGATCTAGCAGAACTGAAACCATATCGAATATCACTAAGAATCTTATTTTTGCTGAGGTGGTAGACTACTTCTCTATTAAACAAAGCTTCCAGCTACTTACTCATGATTCACAGGAGACTTATTGACCTGTATTTCATAGCAATATACTGTAGATTATTTCAGTTTATGTCTATTCTTTACGAATATATAGTGTGTTGCTCTTACTTTCATATGATGAGCATGTTGCGAACATGGTTGTATATCAGGCACTTATTCTGTTGCTTCGAACCTTTCTTTCTTAGACCAAATCAAGCTCAGAATTGTTTCCCACATGTTGGACAACTGTGGGAGAATTCTGTATCATTGATGTTGACCTCTCTTCTTTTTATAATGTAACGATTGCTATTGCGTTCTTCATTGCTTGCTGATTCAGCCATTTTAACCTCGTTGTTAATTTCAGCACCTCATAAACTTGGTTATTTACTTTGTTTATACCATGAGTAAGTATATAAACCGAGATCTTTGAGGAAAACTTTCAGATTGCCCTTTAACCGTTTCCGCCTTCCTCCGGCAAGCCAATATCATTTGCACAGGTAACCGTAAAAAAGCTATTTTGGGAATCTTGAATCAGGTATGCGACATATATGGCCTACCCAAGGAACTGGAAATTACGTTAATATGGTGTGTACTAAAAGGATTGTTTTGATCCAGATAGAACATTTGTTTGTTATCTTGTCGTGCCACAGCATTTTTAAAATCTACAGAAGAAAGCCTTATGGAAATGATCAAGTTTCTAGACATGACTGGCATATAAATTCATTCATATCGGGATGGTAAGAAAAACAGTCGTGTTTACTTGGAGTGGAGTCTGCGACCATTTTTTTCTACGCTCCCACACAGTGCTTCTGAGACATGCAAAGCAGCACTATCTTTGGATATCCTGCAATCGACTTCATATTCTAAATATACTGCCTTTGACAGATCATTGGCCAAGTCAGTGAACTTATCCACAAATTTTGGGTTGTTCCTACAAATAGAGATGTGAGGTTCAACATAACCTTTTTTCGGGAACATTACTGGTCCGTTACTTCGATCTTCTTTAGATTAATATTAAGATTGACAGGTTAATTATGCATTATATTTTCGACCGTATATCTAAGGCATACATTTATATATTCAACAAGCAATGCGCCAACGAAACTACATTAATTACGAGTTTATTATCCGTTAGCAGGAAATAAAAAAAATACACGAAACATAAATTAAAATAAATTAACGACGCCATCGTAAAAATTTACAAATTTTACAAAAATACAATTTAATTGAGTACACAAATAAAATTTACAAAGGATAACACCTGTGAGCAATAAGCAAAGTATCTATTCTAACATAATATATAATCGACGGCATTTATTTAAGTTCGAGGTTTGCAACCCGGTTAAGCGATGTGTAGTTTTTTTTATAATAAAACGTAGCCCGATTAAAGGAATCATATTATAGGTTCATATTTGTCCGTAGCATTGATTTATTAAGACTCACATCCTTAATTATTAAGGATGAGGTATAATTAAGGAACTAAGACTGTCTGTCAGGTCATAACATTTTTTATTAATAATTAGGAGGTCGAGAATCTTGCACAGCATGAGACAATCAAAATGAACCGTCGTATTGATCTGAAGCTAGATCTACAATGTCTCACCAGTTTTTCAAGTGAAATTAAATATTTCCAATGAGTGTCTGCTTGCAGCTCATTTCTATATTTGTTAAGATAGTGGTGATGCTTGGATCATTTTCGTTAAGCTTCAAAAATCTATCAACTCCACACGCCCTTCGAGACCGTCGCAAAGGTTCAACCAATCAAAAACATAAGCCTGACTCCGGTGTTGTTTCGGTTTTTACAACAAGGATTTATCACTGCGATTTCACAAACAAATAGTGCTTCTTGGTGTTTTCTACTGTTCATTTTGTCTGTCATAAGATTAATAACACACCGCAGTTTCGGCACCAGTTTAAAAAGTCAATCTCGATGAGCTGGCATTTTGCTGCTCCTGAACTCACGTTGGCCATAGCAAGCTATTGCTCGCCTTCGAGTTTACACTTCCATCTTTACCGCGAGCAGAAGGCTTCTCGAGATGTCTTTTTTTCCTTGTGATACAAGTCTTTCTAATTTGTATAATGCTCAAAATACTGCTGCAGCTAATAATTTTGCTCAGCTGCTATTCTCATACGCATTCTATTACAATGACGTTTCTTGTTGATACATCAGCGGTTCATTTGATCATTATTCACAATTAGTAAAAGGGCAAACAATTAAACAATAAATTTTGAAAATGCCATCGTTTTTTGGTAGGGAATAAGACAGCAAAGATAAAACTGTATTATACATAGACATTAGAAGGATGTTAGAAGTGTATTGGAACTGAGTGTACCCTGAAATAGCAATTGTGCGATTGCAGAGGCCAAGAAAGAGTTGCCCCGAGTCTAAGGTAAACACATAAATGCTAAATATTATGATTTGGTGGTGGAATATCCTGGGTATTTTGAGCGATATTTTATCGACTAGTACGAAATTGTTTTATTTGTCGACCACAGGTGTGTATTTTTCAATACCCGTGTACGAAACAGCAGAGAACTAGATAAAGTCAAGTGATTAAAAGAAAAATACTATTATATGTAAGGACCATCTGGTGGGTAGGTTGGTTGGTTTATTTTTTTGTTTTACGGCATACCGACACTTTTCATGTTATTTAATGCCCAATTCAGTAAATTTGAAGAAAGTTTTTTTAATAGAATATATAATTTTCCAAGTCAGTTTCTACTGAACGAATAGTTGGAACCTTACCAGGTACTACTACTCCGGGTCAGAGTGGACCTGGCAGTAATAGCAATTAAAGGGTGGAGCCACACTCCCCAGAGACCGCAATCTGGGGCCTCACGACCGGATACAGTTTAAGGTCATATTCCGGACCAAATTGGGGGTATAACTTCAAAAATACAGTAAAGGAGTAAGACGTAGAAACTATAAAAAATTCTTTTAATGACCGTCGTACAGGTTTTGATTGGGGACATATTAGCAGCTTTGTATTCTGGACAGTGCGTACAAATGGCACTTTTTCTAGAACATCTATTTTTCACCAAGAAAATAAAACAGCTTTGTTAATTTTCGGTGTATATGAGATGACACGATACATTTTATTTTCTTGGTTGTTGTTTAAGCTTGCACTTCATACTCCAAAAAGTACGCCAACCGATCATTTACAATAAACTACACAAGATAAGCTATAAGGTGTTTTTCACTTAATTCAAAACAAATAAAACTATTCAGGGGACGAATAACGTTTTTCCAGAAAAAAAAAACGAAAAAAAAACAAATTGGTCGAATATTGTATTTAAAAAATTATCAAAAGAATAAATGTTTTAAAAAAGTCCATAAAACTAACAGGGAAAGATTACCGTTTTTTCAAATAATAATAATAATAATAATAATAATAATAATAATAATAATAATAATAATAATAATAATAATAATATTTTATTATAAAAATATCCAAAAGATTTACGTTTATAAAAAAGAGTGATTAATACTTATTAATAATTGAGAGAAAAGATAAAGAAGTTTAAAAGTAAACATTGTTGTGCCAACGATCCAACGACATAATGATATTTTCTAGTGAGAAGAAAGGCCACAAAAAGGGGAGAACAAAATGTGGCACACACAATGAGGGAGCACCTTTTGAGGGAGCTGGGGGCTTATACATTCATAAACCTTGTGCCTAACTTGGTCTTTACTTGGGAGGTGTTAATGTGTTAAGAAAGTGTTTGTGATTTTAAAAATGTTCTGCTATGACTTAAGCCAACAATGACAGTTTGTTTATAATATTGAACCAAGGCAAAACCATATAAGACCTCAAAATTTTAAAAGTCAAACCAGAAAAACTCATGGATACAAAAACAAAACAATGTTTAAACGTTAGGTATGAATGTCCTTCCATCCCTCTCTCTCTCTCTCTCTCTCTTCCTATTTCTCTCTGTAACTTCCCTTTTCTCTCTTCAATGAAGAACGAGAAAATTAAATATAATTCTATTGTTTTATACAGTTGAAACTTGTATTCTGGAGTCGGCGGATGCAATGTCGCATGCGTCTGGTTTAAACTGGTCTTCATAAAAATATGCCCCTCATTGTTAAATCTTATATATACCATATATATTTTATAAAAACGTATTTGTTCGCTATTTTTATATAAGATTTAATTTCAGCATGCCATTAATGCTGACGATGGGAAGATTTCTGTAACGACACAATGAAGAAAAAAGCGATGCATGCCAACCAGTTCTAGCCGACATCTCGAACCGTTTTTGTTGATGTGTCCAACATAGGCCTATCGTTTGGATATCGTTTATTCCCCCAGGGGACTTGATTGCGTTCCCAGAACGTTCTTCAACCAAGGAACTCTCATTGTGAGAGCGATATTATCATACGATATATATATTTTTCTTTTTTCATTCGTTCGCCCCAGAGTTTCTTCCAATCTCTACCTCTTTCGCCTCTTTTCTTTTTGCGCCGATTTTGTTTAAATAGTTTAGTTATGTATATATAATGTTGTGTAGCAGGGGTATCATATAAGGACCACATAACAAACATAACGATAGTGATGCTGGGGGAGAGTCATTAACGCATATTACATCATGACGACGACTGACAATTCTTGGAGGGTTCATCTTTATACGGACTGGGAGATATGATGCAACAGTTCTTATACACATATAAAGAGGAGGAGATATTTCATCTATGATGGAGGAAGGACGCATAATATTTGGAAAGGGTTTCACGAGACTTCTTTACAAGATGATTATAACCTGCATTTACCTTTTCTGTTGTAAAGAATGACGATACGAGACAACACTTACAAAACATAAATGGGGATTTCATTATTCATTTTATCGGCCGATCGATGATATCAAGAATGCAAACTTGGATCTACATGGTCTAATCTTCTATCCTTCGCTTCTAAGGTGCTCTCCTCTCGAACTGACTATCTCTCATCAACTGTCGACTTTCAACTCTTCCTGATCAACTCTTCTGATCAACTCTTCTAACTCTGAACCCTCAGATTCCTATATTGAGAAATCTCCTCTGTGTATGGCGTCAGAGGTGGGTTTTTCAAACGTGACTAATTTTCACGTGGCTTTACATATGTTTGTCCAAAGACACTTTTGGCAAACAAAAGAATCCTCAATTCTTTCTAATCTATTTTTAAACAATATAATTTAACTCGCATTGTGCTTTCATTCAACTAACATATTTAATACCTATATTTCGACTCTTTCTATGATGTAAACAATACTTAACAGTTTCTAATATTTAACTATTTCTAATAGAATTAACAATGAACTGAATGTATAACATTCTATTCTCTATTATTTTCAACACTTACCTACAGGGCTCGATTCTAGCCTAATCCTGATATAATTTTCACTTATCTAATATATCTTCTCACTTACACGAGAAGGGTACAGACCTTCCTGTAACATAATTTTCATTTGTATAATTTTTTATTCTTTAAATTGACGTCAACATTTAGATCTTCTTATTTATAAATTAACATTTGTGCGGTAAATTTCTAAGGTTTTTTCCGAAGATAATTATGTTATTTTTGTTTTGTTTTTTTAACAAAGAATTGTGTGCATATGTTGGTCCTAAGCATGCATATACCAACTTGTATTATTATGAGAAGAATTAGATTTAATATAACTAATTCTTCTTCTTCTTAGGCAGTCTTAATTTTTTTTTTTCTCTCATTGCAATAATAATATTCGTATACTAAAACACGTGCCCCAGAATTCAGCCAACCCGAGAAGCCAGAAAGATTTAGTTTGGTTGCAACCGTAATTTAAATTTTATCTGAAAGCGCACTTATCGACAATGGACTCGAGCCCGATTACCTCTGTTTAGGTCTGCGTGGGGAGGGGAAGTCTAATGTTGAAAGACTCGAAACGTCCCTAGGAGCCTTGCTACAACATTACTTATGACACTCTCCAGCATCCTACTTTGGAACCTTTAATTGAGCGGAATATCTATGGTATTATTACCAAACATGTACATGGGTACTAATTAGAGGTCACCATTTCGGTAGGCTCCCACTTCGGGGCGCCTCTGATAACCGGGAGAACTGGAGCGCTGAAATAGAAAGAAATACTGGTAAAAGAAGACGTTGTCTTCTTATAAAAATGTGGACGTGTAACGCGACTTTGTTATGAATTCATGAGGTTTTATATATCCAATATATATGTGTGTTTTCCCGAAACTCGGGTTACAAAGAAAGACAGTGCATTTTGTAAAGTCTGTATTAATGTTTAATACTCGTCTTGGCTACCTAACGAAAGCTGAGGAGTAATGCGTGTGTTCTGTCTCTAATCGCCGTGGAAGTAAGGACGTTTTCTTCACTCGAATGTCCCACGTAAACCGTTCTCGCTTTTCATTGGCTGGGACCTCTAATGACGTATAAGCAGAAAGGAAGGAAAAGAGAAATGAGTAGGGAGAAAGAGAGAACCAAGGTGAGAATACAGCCTAGTCCCGTAGTAGTAGCAGCTCGCTACATAGCTATTGCAAGTTTTTAAGTGATAAACTACTAATAGTTGATATGACCAAAATGTTAGCAAATGGCTGTTAGTATTAGTGCTGTGTCCATGCAATTATTAAATTTTTAAATCTGTAACAGATAGAAAAAGCTATGTTAACATTCACAATCAATTATGAGCAGTTGCTTTTCATAGAGCTGCTCATATGTGGAGCGTGTTACCACGAAACAAGTCTCCAGCAGACTATCAGAATTATAAACTCATAGTAAATGAATTAATAGGTCACTAGGTTTTGTCTAGCTTTTAACACTTATCGCGGTGAATGGATAAAATTACTCACTAAATTGAACACGTGGAGCAAGCAATAATGTGTGTTAACGTAAATATGCTGAACAGACGAGCGCTGATCGGTAATTGGATCAACGTGCCACATCTCAGAATTCACTCCGCTAATATTAGTAACTGTAAAACATTGTTATTCGAAATTCACCCTGAAGTCCAGCAAAAACAGTGAACAGAGCAAAAGACATTGAACCATTCACATAAACAAAAGTAGATGAGACATGTAAGAGACTTTGCTTACGGGAATATATTGTTCAAAGTGAAAGGGAAATGAAACCCAGACACAGAATAGTTTTTCTTTTTGTAACTTTTCAACTAGTTACAGTAAACACGCACACACACATACAAACCCACGTATATATATATATATATATATATATATATATATATATATATATATATATATATATATATATATATATATATATATACTGTGTGTCCACAAAGTCTGGCTACTTAATGAAGACAGATTTGTGGACACCCTGTAGATTATATATATATACACACACACACACACACACATATATATATATATATATATATATATATATATATATATATATATATACTGGGTGTCCACAAAGTCTGGCTACTTAATGAAGAGAGATTTGTGGACACCCTGTAGATTATAAAGCCAGACTTTATGGGTACCCTGTATATGTTGTGTATATACTAGCAACAGTACCCGTCGTTGACTGGGTTCAAAACAGCCTACAGAAAATGGACTCTGGTTTATGAAAGTATATGTTATGAAAAATAAGGGTTGTAAAGAGATAGCTTCGAATTTGGGGGTATCAAAACCAAAGCAAAATATGATGAAAGTAAAAATAAAATAGATAAACCCCATAATTTGGAGTAAAAGGATTAACTTTAAAACCTTATTCAAACCTGCTTTTTTTTACTTTAACTGCAACTCGATATTCACGATTAAATTGACGGCTTTTAAAAGTTTTCTAGTATGCTGAAAACGAATATCACATTTAAATTTGGGGTAGACAAGTAGTTTTATGGATATTACGACCTTTATTATTCAATGTAACCCATTGTTTTTACTCGCGACCAGCTTTTTCCACAACTGAGCAAATACTAATGCACATATGTTATAAAACACCCTTTCCTTATGTTAAGAATGGTAACAGCCACTGAAATTCGTTAATATATTTGAACATATCTTAATATCCAGCAAATTACTTTCTTGCCTCAAATACGGTATTTAGAACAGAGTATCCACCCGGAAGACTGCTAAAAGGAATGGTGGGATATATTTCGTAAAAGTGTACATACTTTTCTTTTCTATGTCATTTTCTTCGTCTACTTTGGCTATCCTACATTTATATACTACTGTCTCTCTCTCTCTTTTTTCTTTTTTAGCTCCGATTACCTTTTACTTTTTTCTTTGTAGAGTTAATCCTTTTACTCTTCCTCTCTGCTATCTTTCTTCCCATACTTAGCCTTCATCTTAAATTTATTTTATATATATATATATATATATATATATATATATATATATATATATGTATATATATGATATCTCTTTTACTTTTTTCTCCTTAACATCTTCCTCGACATACGGCTTCTCTTTACCTTAACGCCTAATTTACTTTCGAATCGCCCTTTTGGCAAACAAGTCCTCGAAAGTTCTAACTTGAAAACCTAGTTGTTGCTTCAAGCACCACCACTGACAAATTACATCTTCAGTGTAGCGCAAGGAAAATAAAAGCAATTTCATACCTATTACTTAAAAGATAAGAAAAGCATGTTCGACCAACGGTAAAACTTCGCGAATAACTGAACCGAACAATTTATCAATTTACAAATCCTAAATAAAGTTCTGAAAAAAAAAAACGTTATTTAGACATTTGATATGGTTAATACAGACATTAGATGAAACAGTATTAGTGTACATAATTCTCATCGGATTTGAAGCAGTTAGTGTTTAGTAAGGTGGTTTCATATCGAAATAATGATGGGGGAACATCGTGTCTCCTGAGAAAAAGCGTTCTGAATCTTGTCTAGGGCTCTATAATATCTGCTTTGGTAATACAGTCTAGACTGGAGTTTTCATGAAAAAAGCTTGAGAAGGTGATTTTTACTTGCTTAGTAACCAGGGTCCAAGTCTTGTCGTTGCAGACAAAGTCAGACAATAAGAAATTCTCGGAAAACGAATGTCAAATATAAAATCGGCTTAGTAATACGGTATGATAACTTAAGCAAATATTTCCTTTCAAACATGCAGTCTTTGGAAATATATTTTCATCTGTTTTTATTTTAGTATTTTTGATATGCTTTTTGGTGGGGTCTGTACACACACACAAACACACACACACACACACATATATATATATATAGAGAGAGAGAGAGAGAGAGAATAAATAATAAGAAGTTGTATTTAAAAATTCGTGATGTTGACCTCTTATAATTTATTCCTTTAATTCAGGTGACTTATACACGTCTTGACAGTATCTGTTTCGTTGCGAAATTACTTAATCTATCAATCAGTTAATCTATTATATCCTTTACTCCTCAAAAGAAATAGGAACAATCGCTCCGTCAAAAGGAGTTGACGTGTTCTTTGACATTATTAAAACCGGAAAATTGGAGGAGAAGTCGCAAATACCTATATATTTTTCCATTGCGCCATATTGAATTTTTATCAAACAAAGTCATTAAACCCAATTGTTCGTACTAAAAATATACATTAATGTATGAATCTTCTACGAAAATGTTCTATCTAATAATTAATAAATTTATTAATTTTAATTTGTATATGCATACTTATGAAAACAATATCAATAAACTGTAGACTATTATGCATGTTTGTATATACGAAACTAAAGTAAGCTAAAAAAAAAGAAAAAAAAAGATTACACATTTCAGTTATCATAACTAATCAACTGATTTGAATTGAGAATCATACATAATTCAATTATGTTGCCTATTATAATCAAGCTTATTAATCCTTACAATTATAACTTTTAAAATCATACAATTCAAAAACTATACTTACGTTTTGGTAAGGTTAAAATAAATGGAAACCTCCTTTTTATCGTAATTGTAAATATTGAAATTTACTTAACCAAGTGAGTAAGAGTTTCCTACCTTCGAACAAATCTAACGAAATATTAACTTTACTTCTACTTATTTGTTTTATTTAACATTCATATTATAAACACCCACAACGTACAGACATCCATATTCAACTGATAAGTAATTTTAATATAGTGTTAATGTATTTCATTTTATATTATTAAATAAAATAAATCGAGTTTATTATAAATTAATTCACTAATCTTTCTAATATAATATCTTAATATTACAAATTATTTCAATCGATAGTCATAAGGTTTTAAGTTATACTTCATATCTGCTAATGCTGAATTGTAAAGTAGTTGGTTACTTACATTTACTTTAATTATTATTTATTTACTTATATATTTATTTAAATTATTATCAATATCAGAACCAACACTATTATTTATATTGAAAGTAATATTGTTATATTGGGGTTTCATTGAGAGAGGGTACCACGTGTGCATATATTACGTGAGTTCTTATTAGTAAAGATACGAGTCTTAGTGAGAGTTTGTCTTATTACAGTGAGGGATGTTGCAAGACTCAGAGAGAGAGAGAGAGAGATGTTGTAAGAGACTTAGATAGATTGTTCATGTTAGGAGATATTCTTATATATTAAAAGTGCATTCCTTAATTATGTTGAATTGATTTTTTTAAATAGTTTATTTATTATGTACTTTAATTAATTTTTTTTTAAATTATTTGTTTATTTGGATTTGGATTTTTTCCTAGAATTTAACTAATAATTCCGAAATAAATTTATAGACGTTAAATTAATGAATATATATATATATATATATATATATATATATATATATATATATAGTTTTACTTAATAGATGTTCTATAGATATATCTTATAATAACTATTACATTGATTTTTACATTCATCCTAACAAGTAAACATTTTTGACTCATACATTTGAAACCACTTATCAATCAAATAATAATCGCTTGTTTAATCATATACATTTTATTTTTAGATGAATATTTGGAGTCTGCTAAGTATAAATATATTTTTAATATTATGATTATTAACATTTAGTTTTGCTGATCTATAAATAACCTTACTTAACAATCTCAAAATTACCATCTATAAATATTACTATCAAACTTAGTAATAATATCATGATCCATTTCAATTCCGTAATTTAATATATAATTCTTCCTCCACTCCTAAGTATATACGCTCTTTTTTCACTCCACAATAGAATAATGCATTAGGTGAAATATATAAACATACTTACCTTCGTTGTTCATATTAAATATTAATTTAGATATATTTTGCCATCCTAAACGCTACAATTATCTAAATTCACTAGGCTTATATAACAAGGTTATAAAGTTGTATTTATTCTGTTTATTTTAATCAGATAATTATATTTATATAAAATATTTAACACTTAAAATTATGCTATTAATCTAGTTACACGCCACACACACACACACACACACCCACATATATATATATATATTCATTCTAACCTATTTTAGAATCATGTTTTATTTAAGTCTATTGGTTATTTATCGCATCTACTTAAACTACTTATAAATTACTATTATAGAATGTAATACTATTTGTATTGCATCCTCTCATAATACTTTTTAAATGATACTAAATAGTACGATATAAACATTCATACCCTTCCCTTTTATTTACTGTTTAAATTATCCTTAAAATATTGTTATAGTTTATTTAGATTTCATTGTACTTTTTATTTTTATTTTTATTCTTGACCTTATTTCTTTACATGTTAGTTTACAATAAATCGAAATTAACATTACTTGCTAAGTTCGTTAATTTTATTTTAATTTAATAATTTTACTAATAAGGCCCTAATCGCGATATATTTAATTTATGTAAATAAGTTTGAATAACTTCCTGGCGTTTGTTAAACATATTTCTTTAGATATTAGTATATGATACGATTCGAGATTGCAAAATAACTTCGGCTTATTCGTTGAGTATATACTAGCACTACCCAATATCGACCATTTCAATTTGTATTCAATTTTGTTTTTCCTTAATTCCCTAATTATGTTGTTTTCTTCTTATTGATGGAACGTACTATTTTGAAGGATGCTATATTATTATTGAATCTTTCTTTAAAGATAAAACATGTGGCCCCAATATATGTTCTAATTCTCTTATGATCTGTTGCATCATATTTATATACTAGACATTTACCTTTAATTGGCATTTGTCATTGTTCCTGCAATTGCAAAGTGATTCCCTTCAATTGTTTGAATATTTAATAATCCTCCTTTGCCTCATTGTTTAGTGTTGCATTGTGAGAACTTATAATAGTTTGAACAAATTAGTCGACAGGGATAATTTAACATTGTTCCGGTTTATAATTATACTTAGACCATTTCCAGTAGGGAACTTTTTATCGATACTTATTTTTATGTGTGCACTGTAAAGAGGATTAAACCAAACAACATTTCTTCTTCTATTCCTCTTTTTGACGGTATTACTGTTGTTAAGTTGGGACTTCCTGCTATTGTCAATAACTTTATTTGCATTACAATTAGTATATTTCCTATTATTTTTATAATCGGATTTACCCATTGCCATATTGTATGAAATAACATGTGGCGGTTTTGGTTTTTATATTTTACCTTCCTCTGATACGTTATTTACATTTTTAATATATTTTATTTCGCTTTTATATCCAGATCTGGCTTGTGCTTCGTTGTAATATTCTTTCTTGTTCATTTTAGCAAAATTTGGAAATTCGTTTTGATACTATGTAATTTCCTTTGATATGTGGATGTTGTATTTATAATCTATATAGTATGCAGGTTTATTAGATTTATGATAAGGTTCATACGTGTTGTAAATTAGATTCAGAGTCGCAGGAAATTAGCTACTTTAGGATTTTATCTATATATATATATAGTTATCGTTAAGTAAATATCTTTAAAGAAATTATATATCCTGGGAATTAATCCTTTCTTAATTTATACTTCCAGCGTTAATGAAAAATAGTACATCATTTCTATACAAACCGCCCTTTATATTTGGTTCCTTTTTCCCAACTCTTTCAAAATATAGAGGCCAACCTTTCCAGAGTCTATGGGACATTCGTAACATCTAAGTAGGATTATCTATTTTTCCTAGTCCAATATTTATTATTATATTTAATTAAAGTGTTTCTGGGTAATTTAAGTCAATTTCCATTTTAGTAATGTTAGTTTCTCATTACATATATATTAAGTGAATAATAAAATATAACCTCTTTACGGTATGGCAGTCCGAAGCCAAATGCTTCTCACTAGACGGGGGTAAAAAAACATTATTCAATTGTATCAGCATACAAGGATAAAATCGACCTGAGGACATTTTGATATGAAATACGAGGTGAATAAATGAGGCCTATGAAGGAGGAAGAACTGATTGTAAAGAAAGAGGTATGACAACAGAAGGAAATAAAAACGAGAAACGGATAATAAAAAGAGATATTTTTGTTCAGTTATGCATTGCTTCTTAAATAGAGTTTCTTCCGCCAGGTTTTTATAAAATGTATTATTTTTAGATGCTGTGTTATTATTATTATTATTATTATTATTATTATTATTATTATTATTATTATTATTATTTACATAAATGTTTATGTTTCTATTATTAGTATCTACTTGGAGAGTGCCCAATCGTAGTGGGGACGCAAAGCGAAAAACATATACATACGCACACACACACACACACACACACACACACACACACATATATATATATATATATATGTATATATTAGGACAAGAAAAGTATGAAATGAAAACACAAAACTATATATTGGAAGATATAGAATGGAGCATTTATTTAATAATAAAATACAGTCAATTTTTTGGGGATAGAAGGTACTTTTATACCAGGGCATTTCGAAACCTAATGCTTCTCATCAAAAGAGTAGAGAAGGAGCTACGTAGGATGAGGAAGATGCGGTGTCTAGCGTAAGGTTCATTAGGGACGAAAGAGATTAAGAGCAATTATAGAATGTTGGGTGAAGCTTTATTGAATTCTAAATAAATAAGGAGAAGCTTGTTATATATAGTATGATATATAAAATTGTATACCCCTTAACCTCACTACTATACAACCTTATATATCATACTATATATAACAAGCTCCCCCTTATTTATTTAGAATTCAATAAAGCTTCCCCAAACATTCTATAATTCCTCTTAATCTCTTTCATCTCTAATGAACCTTACGCTAGACGCCGCATCTTCCCCATGCACCTTATCTACTCTTCTGATGAGAAGCATTAGATTTCGAAATGCCCTGACATATAGAGTCCCTTCTATCCCCCAAATTTTGCCTGTATTCCATTATTCAATAAATGCTCCATTCTATATCTTCCAATATATAGTTTCGTGTCATATACTTTTATACTCTTGTTGTCCTATTGTAAAAGCACCAATAATAATTTTTGAGCTTGGCATTATCCGGGTAAGTCTCCTTTTGTGGAATTGAACTTTCTCTTTTCCTTCTACATGTGTGTGTGTGTGGGGTGTTTGTTTGTTTGTGCGTCTGTATGTACACACATGAATTTGACTTTTTTCTTGTAGCTCTAGACCAAATATCATCATCTATATTTTATATTTCAAAATATTAAAATAAACTCTAAATATATACAGTCCTACGTTTGCGAAACACTTCATGGATGTAAATAAATTAGAAGGTAAGCAAACTGTCATTAACATTATTAAATTGTATAATTATTTATTAGACGTATAACCGTAAACTATGACTTGTAAATCTTTATGCGTATACCTTCATCTAACGGGAAGGAAACCCGAATTTGCCGGGGCGTAAAAGAATCTTAAATATGATAATTTATTCCTCCAAATTTCGTATAAATATTTTTAGAGTCGTTGATTAAAAAGTAAGAAAGAAGACATTTGGGCGCCACTAGTACGAATCAAAACCGCAATCAAAACTTCAGAATTTAAAGATTGTGGCGTTACCACTGAACTTACGTGATACCCATTAAAATTAAATAAAATGAATGTACAAAATATATAACGATTCTTACTTTTTGCTCTATACTTGGCCCCTTTAAAACCTATTTTAACAAGCTAAAGATCCGTGAAAAATCTGTAAAAATTCCATTAAATTGAGGCCCGTAGCGCCGCACTGCGACTTATTCTTCCTGGGGAGATAGAGATTGCAAATATAAAAATAGAGACATATATCGTTTTATTATATTGGATTATGCCTCATTTACGATAAACAAGTTTAAACCCACGTGCATATATATATATATATATATATATATATATATATATATATATATATATATACATATATATATATGCACTTGTATATTTTAGCAGCAAGTCATTATTCAAGCAGGTCGGATTGAACACAACACAGCTATTCTTTTTTTCCAATTTTTGTTGGATATCGTTTCAATTGCCGGGCGGTCTTTATTTTGTTTTAGCTGGTAGGTTTTATATTATGGCGGCCGAAATTTGTGGTTCGGCCACATTCTTCTCAAGCGCTTTCTATCGCAGCATTCTCCCGTCTTCACGAGCGATGGTTGTTTTACGCTTTCCCTTTCTTTGAGTCTTGGTGTATTAATTTATTTGTTTATCTGTTATAAGAAATGGTGTACGACGGCTAGAGGCGAATTATTTTATTTTTAATTTCGATTTACTTATTTTATATTTCATTTATTTGTTTCTTTATTAGGTATTGAATACAGTTACTATACTTGTCACGGCATGGAATGACATCTGGTTAACAAAATAAATGGCATCTAGCAATTTAAGTCTTCGTTTTCAATTGTTAAGGTATCGCATTTTAGTATTGTATGTTAAGATATATCTAATATAGGAAGACTTTGCTTTTTATGGTGAAATATTAGGTGTTGTTTTATGGCACGCGCATATATATATATATATATATATATATATATAGATATTATACTGTTGGTAGAATTTTTCAGTAACTCATGACAACAACACAATATGTCATTCCAAAGAGTGCTCAATGCCTGAAACAGAGCAATATATTGATTGTTGGAGAGCTATTGGCTACACATTAGCAAACGTGTTTCAATGACCCCCTAGCAGGGAAAATCACCTCAGCAGGCCAATCAGGCAAGGATGATTTTTGGCCTGATGAGGTGATTTTCCCTGCTAGGGGGTCATTGAAACACGTTTGCTAATGTGTAGCCAATAGCTCTCCAACAATCAATCAATCAATATATATATATATATATATATATATATATATATATATATATATATATATATATATATATATATATATATATATACTAGCAGTTTCGCCCGGCTTTGTTCGGGCCCTATGTACTTTTTATAAATTTATGCACATATGTATATATTAAAGAGTGTGAATATGTATCGAAATGCTTTTCTATATAATAGACGTCATTAACTACCGTAGAGAAACGTTGGTAGAGACCGCAGACCCTAATTTTTACCTCCTAATATTTGTTGTTTTGGCTCAAGTTAAATTAAATTAAAATGTTTGACCCATGTTCATGTAACCTACATCTTAATTTCAAGTGTTTTCACCCAGAATTGGCAGAAGTGTTTGGTAGAGTATACAAAGGTCAACTCTTTCAACGTTGAATTCTACCCAGCCAAATTCTCGCTCAAAAACGGGTCAATAAGCTGGCTACATGTCTAAATACGCTTTATGTAAAATTTCAAATGTTTAGACACAAAATTTACTTAATAGTTTGCTAGAGACCCCAAAGAAAAGATCTTTTCAACTTTGACCCCTTGGAAGAAAAATTTTCAGCAAATAAAAAAAAAAAAACATTTAAAACGTCTGATTTCACTTTATGTAAATTTTCAAATGTTCAGACCGAAAATTGGCTGATTAATTTGGTTAAGACTGTAGAGGTCAATTTTGTTTTAAATTTGACCCCAATTATGACCCTTAAAATTTACTATTGGGGGATAAAACTAAAATATTAAGTAATATCCATGTCGAAGTAACTTATATCTAAAGCATTTGCGGAGGAGTTTGAACCATTTCTGGGGGAAAACGAATTACAAAGATTTTCCCGAATATCAATACCGCGTATGTAAAATTTCGAGTCTGTAGACCGAAAATTGACTAAGTTATTTAGTAGGGAAGTGCACACAGAAAGACAGAAAAAATAACACTCACACACACATTTTAACTTTTATATATCTAATAAATAATTATTAGATCACGTTAAGGTTTCGAATGAAGCAGCTTTCATTTTTTCCCATCATATTTTCCCTTTTGGCAATGGTTTGATTAAAAATCGATATTATGCGTAAACGCTTACTTTCTTAAGTCGTCTTATGATTTTGATCAGCAGTGTATATACTTTTTATGTATATAGGTTATAATATATATATATATATATATATATATATATATATATATATATATATATATATGCTAGCGTCGCTTATATACTTCCATTCCAATTAAAGAATTAATTAGGAAATGAGAGCATATAAGCAGGATAAATTTACTCACATATAAACGTAACACATCATTCCCAAAAATACCAATGGTATTTAATTACAACAATAACACAGGCAAACTCCACGACAATCTTAAACAAGTATTCAGACAACTTCAGTATGACCCTACCCTCAATAAAATATACAACACGCTTCCACTCAGTGCAAGAAGAACGCCACCCAATCTAAGGTTACTTCTAACATCCACAAAAATACACAACACTTCCGCACCACTAGGAAACAAGTTATGCAACAAACCCAGGTGCAAAGAGTGCAAACCCATTAACACTAGTATATACTTTTTATGTATATAGGTTGTTATATATATATATATATATGTATATATATATATATATATATATATATATATATATAAATATATATATATATATATATAAACTCACTACTCGTTCAAGCAGCCGCCAATAGCGTAATGGTTAGGAGCCTTGACTGCCGTACAAACGGTCGGGTTTCAATCCTGGCTTGAGGTAGTTGCCTGTCTAGCCGCACTGATGAGATGTGAAACAGCGAAACAGTACTGTATATGGATGTATATATATATATATATATATATATATATATATATATATATATATATATATATATATATATATAAGAATGTTGTTGCATTCAGCCGCCCAAGTTATTCCGCAGTTTTTCGCTTTACACGACGATTCAAATATCACTGTTGTTTACCATATTGTGAACGTTGCCTTACATCTACCTGCAAAATAGAATAGCAACTTATTTCATTATTTGACAGGATTTCTCGCGAAATGAAGTACAAATGAAAGATCCAGATATGTCCATCGCTGTCGAAACCATTAGACAGAATGTCGTGATCTCATTTCGTTATGGTTGTTTTCCTTTACCCTTCAGTTGTCGAAATGGGCCTATCAATTGAAAGCGATATTCATCAATTTCCGATGGCAGCAATTCGCATGTGAAAATTGCAAACCATGTTTACCGATGTTCTACATACTGATTCTTAGCTGCGGTTTTTCGAATAATAGACTTGAAATCAAACGGAAGCGAACGTTGCACTGAGTTAAGGAATGGACAAAACAAATTGTCTAAGGCGAGATGCAGATCGATTTGTTTATTAGTGCTTCCTTGGGTCGGGTTTAACCCTGATTTCTGCCCAGCAATCGGATCCTACAACGAATTTTTAGAGACGGCGAACGATTCCCGGATAAATCTGCTCTAACTGACTTAGTAAAACAACGCATATTGTCACAATAACAGAACGTTCTTTTGATTTGCATCCGGGTTAATAGTTTGTTTAGTTTCATTTCGTTATTTATTCATAGAAATACAAGACGATATACTCATCGTTTCCCGGTATAACGTTAAGTTCTTTTTAAACGAAAATAAAGAACAAAAAGGTAGACATGTGCATTAGATTAGTATGCTTTTTTTAAAACGTTCACTCATTGTAAGAAAATAAAATACTCTACTTGTGATCCAAACTAAAACTTAAAGACAGAAAGTCAAGTACGATTTCGATTAGTTCAGCCTAACATAATCGTAAAAAACGTGTTTTCCAACCTTAGTATTCTTAATATAATGTGAATTTTTCGCGCATGCGCCGTTGGTAAACAGTGTGCAGACTAAACTCCGATGATCTGCGGTGGTTTAAATATGTTGACCATTTAGAATCTTTTTTCTCTGATTACAACTAATTAAAAAAATATCCGGAATACGCTACATAGTAAATTGCACGACTATAAGTAAAATATACGTCTAGTATAAGGGGTGAGCAGTGTCCTCATACAAATTCTCACTTTTATGGATATATAAAGTTTCTTAATATTTCCGTGTTATTGAATGAAGAATTGCATCTTTTGTATAATAGATTTTATGATTTAAATGTGAATTCATGGCGTTTAGTTTTACTACATATACTGCAGTATTGAAAGCAGAGCATAAACTTTCTTATCGTAATAAGATAAAAAAAAGTTTATGTTTAAAGTTATCTTCAAGTATTTATTCATAATTTTATATTATAGTATGTTTTTAATTTATTTTACAGCATATCAACTTTTGGAGATGCTTAGTAGCATATCATGTATTTTCTTTAAATCATATTAAAATTTCTCTAGATTCTCTACAGATCTATCAGGATTGGGTTGCGTGATTTGTAATGTATAAAAAATTGCTATGATAGGTTGCCAAAAAACGTAGTTGTTTATCATATCGAAAAACTACATTATTTTCTCACAACTTAATATATATATATATACTTAAATATATACATATATATATGGATATATATATATATATATATATATATACAGTGATGATCATATTTATTGGCACGGTAAAATAAAAGTTAAATTTTGTCTAATAAATTCTAAAAAAGGGATTAAATTAAAGAAAATAACAAAGTATATTATGTATTTTTAACTGGCCTTTCCGATGCAGCAATCGGATTTTAGAAAAAATAAATAACAAAGGAACAACAAACATAATTGCAAAAAACCCCTGTTCAAAATTATTGGCACGATTTATTTAATAATCAATTGTATAGCCTTTGGCCTTGATTACCTTCCTCAGTCGCTTTTCATAGTTTACAACCAAGTTGTTGCAGTCTTCAGTAGTAATTTTAGCCCACTCTTCCTGACAATAATCCTCCAATTGTATAAGATTCTTAGGCTTCCTTTGCATTACCCTCAATTTTAATGTTCTCCATAAATTTCCAATTGGATTAAGGTCTGGGCTTTGTTATGGCCACTCCAAAACATTAATATGATTGTCCTCAAGCCATTTCTTAGTCAGTTTAGCCGAATGCTTTGGGTCATTATCTTGCATGAACCACCAACGACGACCAAGTGAGAGCCCTTTAGCAGAGTCTTTCAGGTTTTCATCCAATATTTTAACATAATCTTCCTTTTTTATGCTACCTGTGACCTTAACAATTCGCCCTGGTCCAGAGGCAGCAAAGGATCCCCAAAACATCAAACTGCCTCCACCGTGCTTCACTGTGGGTATGGTGTTCTTAGGCAGGAAAGCTTCGCCAGATTTTCTGTAAATATAAGACACTTTATTATGGCCAAATAACTCTATTTTCGTTTCGTCAGTCCATAGAACACGTTTCCAGAATGCAACATCTTTATCAATATGACGTTTTGCAAAGGCTAGCCTTGCTTTCAGGTGCATAGGCTTCAATAAGGGAGTCTTTCTCGGACGACATGCTTTTAAACCAGCTCTCTTCAAAACTCTACCAACTGTATGTCGAGATACATTCACTCCAGAGGTGCTGTGTTCATCAACAATCTCCCCAACAGAGATCCTTGGGTTTTGTTTTACTTGTCGAACAATTTTCCGTTCATCTCTTGGGGAAAGAATCCTTTTTCTCCCTCTACCCTCTAAACTCATAACGTAACCTTGCGATTTGAACTTGTTTATTATGGCTCTAACAGTGGAGTTGGGAAGGTTTAGCTTCTTTGAAATCTTATCATAGCCCTCCCCATTGGTATGGCATGCTACAACAAGCTTCCTGACGTCTTCGCTGTGTTCCTTAGTTTTAAGCATGGCGATTGAAAATTATAATTTAGTCACTTATAATAGTTTAAATAAATCGCTATCTAAAAATTATCTGAAAAAAATTATTCACTGAATTAGCGTTAAATAAGCATAATATGGCTATAAAAAAGTTCAGAAAGCTCTTAAACCGGAAATTGATTGATATTATACTGATACTAAAAGAAAAACAAAACCGTGCCAATAATTTTGAACGAGGGTTTTTTGCAATTATGTTTGTTGTTCCTTTGTTATTTATTTTTTCTAAAATCCGATTGCTGCATCGGAAAGGCCAGTTAAAAATACATAATATACTTTGTTATTTTCTTTAATTTAATCCCTTTTTTAGAATTTATTAGACAAAATTTAACTTTTATTTTACCGTGCCAATAAATATGATCATCACTGTATATATACATATATATATATATATATATATATATATATATATATATATATATATATATATATATATATATATAACGGAATACGCATTTTCTGCCATTTCATAATGCAATAAAGGTTTGATATATATATATATATATATATATATATATATATATATATATAATGAAGTGTTGCTATTGGTATATATATATATATATATATATATATATATATATATATATATATATATATATATATATATATAAACCCAGAAATAACGGGTGAATATTGCTATGTATACATATATAATCATATTCAAAAACGCACACATATATACATATAAATAAATATACATGCAATATTTATGGTAGCAGAGGTCCGCAAATCGGAACTACGTTCTACTACCATATACACTTGTGGCCGATATTATTCATACCCCCTCTTGAAAATTGAGTTTATTAGGTGTAACTTTGTAAGAATTTATTGTTTACGTCCATATTGATACATATTCTTAATAAACCTCTTCTGATCATTTTCGTCATTTTAAAATCTCGGGATACTTGTAATAAAAGAAATATACAGCTATTTATAAAATCTGCAATGTTCAAAAATAATCATACCCCCTTATTTTTTCAGTATTAATCGAGTTTCTGACTGTTTGTTTCCTGTTTGATTCTTATTTTGAATGCTTTTATACAACCTTTGATTAATTTCATTTCGTTTTTTGCATTTTTCAGAAATTAAAATGATATCAACTGAAAACCAAAAAAAGAATAAAAATTATTAGAATGGGGAAGAATAAAGAGCTTAGTAATGATCTTATGACTAAAATTGTGAATTCACATCAGGATGGTTTAGGTTACAAGTCAATTTCCAAGAAATTTGAGGTCCCTACAGCAACAGTACAGAGCATCATCAAAAAATTCCAGAGCCACCACACAACAAACAACTTGATTGGTAGAGGAAGGAAAAGGAAACTGTCTGCTAGAGCCACCAGGAATATTGTAAGAAGTGTTAATGCAAATCCAACCACCACTACTAAGGACATTTTAGAAAATCTGGAGTCTTCTGCCATAAAAATATCAAGGCAAACATTGCAAAGGACTCTGCATGAAAATGGTCTGAAAGGAAGAAGACCAAGAAGGACTCCATTGCACACCGGAAAACGCCTTGCAGCACGTCTAAAGTTTGCTAGGACCCATGTGAATTCTCCAGAGTCCGTTTTCTCAAGTATTTTGTGGACTGACGAAACAAAAATTGAATTGTTTGGCCATATGGATGCTTCTTACGTTTGGAGGAAGAAAGGAGAAGCTTACAACCCAAAGAACACCATACCCACGGTGAAACATGGGGGTGGTAGCCTAATGTTTTGGGGCTCCTTTTCGGCTAGTGGTCCAGGTAGTTTGGTCAAGATAGATGGAACCATGAAGAAGGAGCAATATTTGGAGATACTCCAGAAAAACATTAGACAGGATGCGGAGAAGCTCCATTTAGGACCAAACTGGGTCCTTCAACAGGATAATGATCCAAAACATACTGCCAAAATAGTCAAGAAATGGTTTGAGGATAATCACATTAATGTTTTGGAATGGCCTAACCAGAGTCCTGACCTGAACCCTATCGAAAACCTCTGGCACATATTGAAAACTGAGGTTAAAAAACGGAAACCTAGAAATTTGAGGGATTTGGAGAACTACTGCATTGAAGAATGGTCAAAAATCAGTGTTGATGCTTGTAAAAACCTTGTTGATAAATATCCAAAACGGTTACAGGCAGTTATTAAGAATAAAGGGCATGCTATTGACTATTAGTAAGAGAGGTATGAATAATTTTGAACTAGTGCCATTATTGTTTTTCTTAGTATAATGCTTCAAACTTGCATAATTTATTTATTTGTTGAGTTTAAATTAAATGCTTATGCTTGATTTATTGTTTGAAATCCCTTTAATATTGTCTATCTTCTGGTTTGAGCAATATTCTTATAGAAATCTCAAAGATCCGAGGGGTATGAATAATATCGGGCACAAGTGTATATTTCATGTATATTTATTCACATATATATACGTATGCGTTTTTGAACGAAACTGCATAATCAAATTTAAGATATCCGATTACTTTTATTTCTCTTTTCTGTACACATATATATATGTATGTTTGAGATTTGAACAAAATTAAAAATGACTCCTTTTTACATTTTCAAATTTTAAGTTCTTAATGATTTCTAATTTCATTAGGAACTATCGAGGGATACGCGGCGTTGCCCGGGTGTTTGTAGGTGTGTGTGTTTTTTGGGTAAATCGTTGGCCGGGTGTTTGTTTAAAAACAAATGAAACCTTGACGAAGAAAAAAATAGCAGAGTTTACCTGTGCGATCGCAAAACAACAACAACAAAAAAAAATACCGCAGAACCAGGATCAAGCCTGTAACGCTAAGTGGAAAACAGGTGAAAAAGGAAACGCTTAAGTTGTCGAACTCATCTTCACTTACTTAGGAATACAAGGTGTATGGTTACTTTGCAAAAATCTCGACGCAAAAAGTAACGCCTCCTTCTAAAATACGCCTAGTTGCGGTCAGATTTTTGATATTCATCGCCCGATAAACCAATATTTCTAACGATTCAAAATTTTTAGTGTTGGCACCGTCTGTCTAAAATTTAAGCGAGACGTACATACATACACACACACTTACACACAAACAAACGTGAGACATTTAAAGTATAGAATATGAATATTATTTTTTAATGTTGACGGGAGACATATATGAATGACTTATATTTTTAATTACTTTTCTGTCGGTTTCGAAGTTATGGTGTAATAGTCGCGGTCGAATATGTTAATGGAAGGAGAAATTATTTTGTTGATTTTACTTCGTTTGATTTAAGTTTTTAAGTGTTTAGTCCATTTGGTCATCGACCGAGAAATTTAGGAATTGATTGTAAATTAATACCTATACACTGTTTTTTTTTTAATTTACAAAAATAGTGTTGCATACGGAGAAATAATTAAGTTCGACGAATTAATTTTGTTATAATTATAATTTTGTACAAATATGGGCGTTCGCTTTTTTAGTTTAAGATACAGGAATTAATGGCAGTGGTTTACATATATATATATATATATATATATATATATATATATATATATATATATATATATATATATATATATAAACATGCATGCCTTCGGGATGTAGTCAAAGTGTAGTATCTGTTCTTTTTTTGCCAAGTAAGACTCTGGCCGGCTTTTGGTAGGATTGAAACCGCTATATTCAGAAAGTCTTACCTGGAACGGTAGGGATTCAACGTCTCTATCAACTGCGCCAGGATACACGTAGGGCGTTCAAGGTTGGAGTTTTTTGTCTTATAAATTCATGTTTATTTTATTATCTGATATTCCATGCAGAAAAAAAAACACGGGGTGAAACGATAACAACTGCGGAAGGCAATAATTGCAGTGAATGCAGAATTAGAGGTTCTATCCGTCGCGGTTAACACCTGATGAAGCCCAGAGGAATAGTTGACCGACACATCGTAAAACAACACATACAAGATGAGGATAATAGTCCGCGATAAATAAAAATTAATGATTCCAGTTAAAATGATCTAAAAGTCTTACATAATCATAGCAATGCAAAACGCAGAAAATTCTAAAAACACCCTACTCTAGGAGCACCTATATATAACAATCAACGTGAAAAAAATCCCTTTCTACATGAAAACTATTAACTTGCTCTGTCTGACCTTTTGACGTTTTAGTAGAGATTGCAAAAGAAAAATGTATAGGAAACTCAAAAGGTATGTTGGAAGGAATAAAACGAATTTGAGGGATACATTTTCGCCTTTTACACAGCCAGAAATGATTGCGGCTTCTAAAATATTTCTTATAACGAGTCTTGTGCCATTGTATACCTTTGGTGGTGAGATGTTTCAGAGAAGCATGACAGCGCACCTAGTTTTAGTCAACGACATAGACTCGAGGGAAATAAAAAATTCAACTGGATAACCGACAAATCCATAATCTTCTACGATGGAGTCTATGTATTTATAATTATGCTCGGTTCCTGGCAAAATGTTCATAAGTCTATCAATCAAGATATTCACTGTAATATTGTTGGTGTCATAATTGCTTTTACACAACAACTCGTGGTTTGTAGAATTTTAAATTAATGATGATAAACCTTTTTTGAGTTAACCAAGGAGGATATTTCTAAGATATTTATTTCACCTTTCAGATTCATATTGAATATTTACTCTCAAAGTTTCAGCGAATTGTCAGGAGAGAAAAAAAAAACACTTTATGTAAATTTACCCTCATATTAGAACGACAGTTTTACAAGTTTCGACTATTTCCACAGTACATAAGATTTCAAACATGTTTTCAAAAAATCTGTTGGAGACGCCCCCCATGGGATTAATGGACTATCTCATGGCACCACTTCCTCTGGTGACGTCACTTCCGGTAACAAACACCGGTGCATAGTAGTCAGAGATTTGTACGCGGCCAAGGAGGTCGTGTTCAAACGCCCAACAGTTGAGGAATGGTATTGCTCAACCTGCCTTGCCTGTAATATATGTGAATACATGTTTGTTTCAACAATTCCTGTATTCCTTTCGTTTTATTACCATTGAACACCATACACCGGGTAACGTACGGATTCGAATTCCACAGGGATTAACTTAAAAAAGAAAGAACTTCGGATGGCTATTATTTTCTAAAAACAAAATTCTATAGATAAAAAAGAAACGGAGGCAAATCTCTTAACTAAATTGTAAGTAATCTTTTTCTCTACATATACATTGGAAAGAACTCTAACAAAAAAATTCTCTTTAATGGCGGTAAAAGTAATTTGCTTGCTCATTGATAGAAGAAAAAAGAGAAAAATGTTGACCAAAATTGATTGCGAAACAATTTTAATTGTAACTTGTCTACTGTTTATTCTTTACATTTAATTTATTCCGTTTAAAGAAAAAATACAATTAAACAAAAATCAATATAACATTAAAAAAAAGTAAAGGCAAAATCTGCAAAAGACCAAACAAATTTAGGCACAAAGGCACAATAACCGATTATTCTTATGCAAATTTGGACATTTTTAAAATGAAGCAATAATATTTTTGTCTTTGCTTTTTATGCAATTTTTTAATGTTTTCTCCCCTTTCGTTTTACTTTGACTAAAGGAAATACTTTTTCATTGAGTCGAATATTCTGAAATATTCTATTTTTTTCTTCCTCGTGGGGACGAGTTCTCCCCCCCACACACATAAAAAAAAAACTCCTAGCCATTTTGGTTTACTTCCGGACAGTTCCATATTTGTTTTTGTTACAATATTTTTGATGAATAACGCGGTATCATCTCGCACAGTCGGGCGATTCTATTTATAAACGAGGCTGCTAGGAACTGACGAATCAAATTAATTCACGTGCTGCTACCAACCAATCAGAAATCTGAATTGCGCTCTAATTTTTTTTTATTACATTTTCACCCCAAACAAGGCACATTGTCATTTGGTGTAGGGGGCTACTATTAGGGGAAACATCTACTGGGGTACTATGTAGGGCAGCAAGATGTTGGTTAACGTTGCACTTGAACTTCTGCATGTCAGTACAGTTGGGGAAGCAGTGACCTGGAATGGAATTCTAAAGTCTAGCAGTTCTGGGGAAGAAACTACTGGAGTAGAAAGATCTTTTACATCTAGGGATCTCTACAGTGTGGTGGTGGGATTTTGCAGCTTGTCTGGCCTGTCGAGGGTGTTCTCGTCGTGGGGGCACACGTGCTTGCAGTTCAGCAGAGCATTCACCATTAAAATACTTGTAGAACAGGCAGAGGGATGCAACGTTTCGACGATGGGACAGAGGCTGAAGCTTAGATGCCAGTTTATGGCCTATCATATTTGCGACTCTCTTTTGAACCCTGTCAAGGAGCGAGAGACTAGGAGCTGATGCACCAGCCAAGATATGACAGCAATACTCCATACATGGGCGAATGGTTGCCTAATAGAGGTACATGATACTTTCGGGTGTTAGAAGTTTTCCAGCACGGTAGAGAGAGCCCACCTTCCTCGCAGCGGCCCTGGCAATGCCCTCGATGTAGTTGTTCCAATTCATGTTTCTTGTGAACGTAAGGCCAAGGAGCTTGAAAGACGTACTCTCAGATAAAGAGTCGTTGGCCCGTGCTATAGGTGGTAGAGAAGGTTTCTTGTAATTATTGAATGTAACCAGTTTTGTCTATGCGGCATTGAACGTGACCATCCATTTTTGTCCCCATTCCACTACTGATTGGAGGTCATCCTCTAGTGTTTCTGCCATTACTTTAGATATGTTCATTTGTTTTCCTGTCGTACCTGCTATAGAGTGTGATGTCATCAGCATATATATACCCACCTCAGAGGCAATTTTGTCGGGGAGGTCATTTATGAATATCAGGAACAGTAGAGGTCCAAGGATAGATCCCTGGGGCACTCCAGCATTTATATCATATTGTGTGGCGGGAAACATTGGTCGAGTCAATGTTACTTACAAAGATAAGTACTGCAACGAATGTGGCAGGAAGGGTCACAAAGCGATCTAATACAGGAGGAACAAGGACAATAACAGCGTCAGACAGATTTGGATTCGGATAAGAACCGGCGTAGATATGTCACAGTTAACATCGCAAATAAAACTGTGCACCTACAATTAGATTCCATATCAGACCTGCCCATCATAAAACTAAAGCCGTGGAGGAGGCTAACGAAACCAACAATGCGGAAGACGAACTAATCAGCTCGAGCTGTGACAGGCGATAAAGTGGAATTTGAGGGAGAGCTCCCACTCCCCGTGACCTCAATTTTTTTTTTCCATGGGAGTCACCACTTATCAAGGCCCGAAGTCCACACAGGGATAAGGGATATTGCGTGTACAGTAATCAATGAGATAGTATTCTAGTAATCATTAGTATTCGGAGTTTTGATAGAATGTCTTACTTAAGGAGGCGGTTTGTCAGGAGGTTGTTTATGTTGGACTTGAAGACGTCCAAGTTGTAATAAGGTGGGAAACAGGCCAGCGGCAGAGAGTTCCACTTGCGTGCAGTTCTAAGAAAGAAGCTTTACTAATGGAATCTACGTTTGGATTTAGGCACAGATAAAGAGTGGAGAAAATTATTGACAATAGTTTAAGCCAAATGGGTGTTTCTCGTGAAAGATTGGCGAGGGGGGGCGAGGGATTGCAGCTTAGACGAGCACCTGCCATTGAAATAACGATAAAACAAAGGCAAGCTCACAACGTCTTTCCTATAGGAGAGAGGTTTCAGGGAAGAGAAAAGGGTATCCCCCACTAAACAACGAAATCTATTTTGTACTCTGTCAAGTAAGGATAGGCTGTTTTTAGCAGCTCCTTCCCAGATGTGGCAGCAGTACTCCATCCTTGGACGTACTTTGCTTTTATACATATAGAAAATTGCATTAGTAGTGAGATATATTCTGGAGCGGTAGAAGGATCCCGACTATTTTCCCAGCGGTTGTACTAAAAAACTGAAAGTGTATGTACATAAGGCATCCGTAAACACCTTGGGTACTGACTGGATGGTGCGATTTGAATTGTGAGACCAACCTATGAATAAATTCTGTCATAAGGTAGAAGACTCGTCTACGAAGGCGCAACAACTGAAGGACGAAAAAGAGGAATTTCCAGACGCATTTCACAAGTACTAGGAAAATATAAAAATGTCATAGCAAGATCGACTATACGGAAGAAACGAAACATTCCTCTGCAACAACAGGAAACTCGACAAGGAATTTGATCGGCTAGAAGAAGCCAGAATACTATCGAAAGTAAGCAGCAGTGATATGGCAGCCCCTACCGTATATTTGACCAACAAAACAAACCAGATTCGTAAGCAGCAGTGATGTGGCAGCCCCTACCGTATATTTGACCAACAAAACAAACCAGATTCGTAAGCAGCAGTGATGTGGCAGCCCCTACCGTATATTTGACCAACAAAACAAACCAGATTCGTGGATGTGGTGATTTGTCCAAGGGCCTTAACGCAGCCATGAAATATTACCACTATCTACTCCCCAGGTGTTATGATTTAATTTGTTGTTAAGAGTTATCCCCCTTGGGATTGACATTCATAATAAAAGCGCCCTCTGTTTCATTTTCCCGCTCGATCCTTTCAAGAGCGTACGTGTATTTTACAGTTAATAAAACCTTTCTAAAAGGCAATTCTTTACTTACTGATACTATTCACTTCACCAGGTCAGAGGAAGTATTCAACGAATTAAACGGTAGTAAAGTATTTCAAAGGTGGATATGAGTGACACATATTTGCAGATACCCGTCGAGGTGGAATTATCGAAACTCCTCTGTATTAATACACACAGGGGACCCTCCATGTGTTAAAGGCTAGCTTTCGGAGTCAAGGCCGCACCTGCAATTTTCCAGCAGATAATGGACACCATGCTGGGTGGCCTCGAATTGGATTGCACCTATTAGGATCATATTTTTGTAGTCAGTAAATTCAAAGTTTTTAGAAGAATTGAAAGTTTCGGCTTGAAAGTAAAAGAAGCTACGTATGAGTTCCTGATTAAGGAAATACGTAACTTTGGTCACACTATTGATGAAGATGAAAGACACCCCGATCCTGAGAGGACAGAAGCCATAAAGAATTTGCTTGCTCTCAATAACGTGAAAGCATTACAAAGCTTTCTGGGCCTGGCTAATTTCTACCAAGTCTTCATAAAGAATATGCATGATTTTCGCAGCCAAATAAATGAACGGCTGAAGGAATAGAAAACCTGGGGCAGAATGCCAGAAGGCGTTTAAGATCAAAAACACGTTTAATTCAGATCTCTTTTTGACATACTATAATCTAAGGTTTAGAATAATAGTAGCGTATGACGCAAGCTCGTCTGGTGTGGGAGCTTGCATACTTCATATAATGTCTGATGGTACCAGGAAACCAATCGTACATGCATCAAGAACGATACTAACGGACGAAAGGCAGTACTCTCCAATTGAAAAGAAGCCTTGAGTCTTATATTCGCTGTGACAAAGTTTAATAGGTATTTACTCGGCAACAAATTTACATTGCAGACGGATCATAAGCCATTACTTACGATTTTTTTGTTCCAAAATGGCTTACCGACGTATACGGCTAATAGATTGCTGAAATGCGGTACATTATTACTGAACTATGATTTCAACCTGGAGTACTGGTCTTCGAAACAAATTAGCTATGCGCATGGCTTATCTAGGTTGATAACATTGAAAAGGAGTCTGTTTAAAGATTCCATTATTGCTACTCTTCGGGCGGACGGAGGAAAAAAACGATGATGGGCAACTCAATAAGAGAACTAACGGTGTTTCTACCGGAGATTAAAAGATAAGCAGGCTAGGATGACTTCATCTGTGACTTAAGAAATAAAATCGCCACAAAGGGCGATGTTCCGGAATATTTTCGCTTTGCAATTAGGTTATACTAAATGGCGAAAGAGTGGTGCTTCCCAAATGTATCCAAAAACGAATTCTACGGGATTTAAACAGAGGACATACTGGAAAAAATCGTATGAAGAGTTTTTTATGAGAGGCTATGTCTACTGGCCTAAGATGGACAAATAAATCAATGAGAGACTGTTCCCTTGCGGCTAAATCACCAGCTACTACATTTAAACCTTGGTCGAAGACAGACCAGACATGGTCTAGGGTGCACATCGATTTTTGGGGTCCGCTCGTGGACAATTATTACTAAATTGTAGTCTATAGTTATAGTGGTCTGAGATATTTAGGTGCAGAAGACTGACAAATGGAACGGCTATAAATTTCTTACATGAACACTTCGGTGTAGTCGATTGCATTGTAGGTGGTAATGGAACCCATTTTACGTCTGCTGAGTTCAAAAGTTTTTGTGATACGTTCCAAGTTAATGATATCATCACTCTCTAATACAATCTGACGTCGAATCGGCAATCAGAACGCTTTGTGGACATTCTTAAAGAAGCACTGGAGAAGGTTCAAGGGACCCCAACCGATGAAGCACTTCAACAATGCTACACGTGTATAGAATTACACCCAACCCGAACCCACCAATTGATGTATTGATATGCCAGAGGAAGTGACGTCATTAGATAGTCCATTAATCCCATGGAGGGGAGTCTCCCACACCCTGGTCCCAAGCTCTTTGTTCGTAAAAGCTGTAATTTCCTCTTCCTTTTAGGGTTTACCATCAATAGCTCGGTAACTTTGTCTTACGGAACGACTGCCGTAGTTCGTAGTAGAGGAGGTTGACGTTAGGGGGTATATGTTGCTCTTGGACGATATATACCACGTCACCGGCTCTCTTTGTTATTGCCCGCACCTCCCAGAATGATGTGTTATTTTTGTAAATTTTGAAACACTCTATCACCTGACATGAAACGTTTACTTGGTACACAAGTGATCACTATTTGCCTTGACTGTTTGCGTAAAATGTTGCCAAAAACTGATCCGCACAAACATCGTTTCTGCAAGGGGACTATCTAATGACGTCACTTCCTCTGTTGACGTCATTTCCGGTAACGGGTACTGCTGCCCGGTAGTCAGATTGGTACGCGGCCAAGGAGGCCGTGTGCACACGCAATAGTAGAGGAATGGTATTGCTTAACTCACTTTGCCTCTAATATATGTGAATACATGTTTGTTTCTAAAAGTTCTGTGTTCCTTTCGTTTTATTACCATTTAACACCATAAACATGACATTTTCCCTGGAAATAAATGTCAAACCTCGCCTAAAATTACTTGAATCACCAGAGTCACACCTTCAATAAACAGTAAGAATTACACAATCCTGCAGATTTATGTTATCAGCTTCTAGAAGTGTTTTATCAGACATAGCAACTTTGCCCCACCCTATCAAATATCACAGCATGAGAACTTTAGCAATGCTATATATATATATATACATATATATATATATATATATATATATATATATATATATATATATATATTAAATTGTAATTCAATGAATTTGTAAAAAAACTCTCATTGAAATGAAATGAAGTGGTTGAGTTTCATGTCAACGAATTTTTATTATTCTAAGCAAGACAAAGAATGCTTAAGAAAATTAATCTCCTTAACCTATAGGCTTTCGATGTCTACCATCTCTCATAGAGGAGAGAAAATATACGCAAATACTTATAAAGGTATTCACCCATTTGCTAAAGTCAGTGTGACATGGAAAGTCAAAGTCAAAATAATAAATATATTAGATGTCCTGTATCAGGAGGATTTGAAGAAAAAGGATATTAATGTTTTTTTTTAGATCCAGCTTGCTCGGTAAAATCCATGTTATACGTTCTTTACATCCGTTTGGTAATAAGGTCTTACGTTTTCACAACAACTGATTTTAAGTAAAAAGTATTCTGAAGTATATATATATATATATATATATATATATATATATATATATATTATAAGATAAAATTAAAAGCGAAGAACAATGCGAGATTTTTTTTTATATAGAGTAAAATTAAATGCAAACAAAAGAAATAAATTTCTTTTTTTTTGTTGTTTGTTTTTTTCTTTTTCACACAAATTTTAACTCTAAACAACAGTAATTTGTTTTTTCTGTTGTATTCAGTGGTGTTGTAAATCTCAACATTTACAACACCATTGAATACAACAGAAAAAAACAAATTACTGTTGTTTAGAGTTAAAATTTGTGTGAAAAAGAAAAGAACAAACAACAAAAAAAAGAAATGTATTTCTTTTGTTTGCATTTAATTTTACTCTATATAAAAAAAAAAATCTCGCATTGTTCTTCGCTTTTAATTTTATCTTATAATTTTCTTCAACAATGTTTCAAGCAAACTACAACCTACTTATATATATATATATATATATATATATATATATATCTGTGTGTGTATATGTGTGTGTGTGCATACCCATTATTGCGCCGGAGATTGCCCGATCGTCAACCAGCATAAACATCATATGTAAATTAATGTAGATTTCTTACTTATAATCAGAAATATCGTAATGTTGAATTCTTAAAAAAAAAAAAAATAAAATAAATGAAAAATGCTATTATTCGTATTTTCTTTGGATGTAACGAAATAGCGATCTCAGGTCGAAATAAAAGCATACCAATTGTGAGGAATTTACGATAACAATTAGGCAATCTTGACAGGATCAAAATAACCAAGCGTGCATATGCTGAACATATCGAATGTATCATGTGGACGATTAACGCATGCACAGTCGTGAAACACTTGGGAAAGAGATTTTAAGAAACACATACTGGCTTCTCTGTAATAGAGATGTAGAGGACGTATTTTTTTTTTTATTTTAGGAAAAACACCGAAAAAATGTTTACATTTAAAAATTTCAAGTCCGTTGATGAGAAATTCGTTAAATATATAGGCTGAACGTTCTCCTCACACACAGTTCCACTTTTATAGGTATATAAATATATGTACAAATATATGTATACAGTCTGCTGAGGACTTTGTTAGTATTACTGTACGCTGCGTTTTGAAAAATGTCACATTTTGGAAAAACAAACTGGTTCAAAAAAAAAGAAAAAGCAAGACAAACAAAGACCACTGATACCAATTTCCTACAATAGTTAATCCGTATATAACGTTATAATATAGGGCAAATACTATATTTGCAGACGGACTAATTAAAAAAAGTAAAATTTTAATAAAATAAAGAGTACACCTATATTAAAATCTAGGTTTAATATTTGACAGCCAGATTTAAGGAATTTGTCATTTTTCTAAGCAGTCTAGCATTCCAACATTTAGTTGGCCCTTTTCCAAGCGTTACATGGTGGCTAATGTAGAAATTATCATTGACAACAAGACTATATTTATTAATAAAAATATATTTCTCGATCCTTGGAATTTAAAGAAGTCCTGCTAGTATTTATTAAGCAGTGAATATGGTTTTATAAATCCCGTATATGCTTTTTTTATATTTTCAGTTTCCTTTCTCATTATAAAAATTACATTTTCATTAGCGACTGCTTCCTGCTTCAAAAAGGTATGGATTTACGGAAATCAGTTCGAAAATGAGGTTTCATTTTTTTTCATCATAGGTGCAAAATGACGTTACATTATGTAAAATAGATTTTAATCATATCGTTTACTTAGTTGTTTTTTATGCTCATTTTATAAGCAACCTCAACTTCCTTGTAAGATCTTATTGTAGAAAATAAAGTTCAAAGACAAATCACAGTACAATCAGCTTAAACTTTTTAGGCAGTATTTACATGTTTATTAGACGGATGGTTAATATAGATATAAGAATATATCATCGTTGCAAAACCTCAGACACAAGTATACATTTGGCTATTTATATTAACCTATCTGCAGCAATACAAGGTTTTAGGTGATGGAAAATGAGGTGTGAAACACAATCAGATCTGCGGGTAAAAGAAGGCATTTTTTCAGAAGTTTTCCATTGCACCATTTAGTTGGTTGGTCGTTTTTGTTTTACGTCATATCAACTCTTTCAGGTTATTTAATGACGAATCCAAATATTTTGTTTCAAGTCGGTTTCTATTTAACCCGTAGGTGTGATCCTAACAGGTACTACAACTCCGGGTCAGAGTGGACCAGGGAGCAATGACAATAAAAGGGTGGCTCCACACTCCCCAAAAACCCGCAAGCTGGTGCCTCACTACAGGATATAGTTTGAGTTCATACCCAGGACCACCATTAAGTGGAATAGCGCCTTGAAATAGCGAGGTTATTCGAGAGTGCATCTCCCTGTGTAAATTTAAGAGCGCCCCCAGATACCAATTTCTACGATTGCGCGATATATATATATATATATATATATATATATATATATTATTTTATTATATTAGTTGATTCTGGTGTTGTTGGTTGGTCCTTGGATGATATATACCATGTCATCGACTCTCTTAGCAATTGTACCCACCTCCCAGAATTAAATTTTGCTTTCATAACTTTTGAAAAGCATTCATAATCTGGTATGAAACATTCAATTTGTACATAATTGGTCACTAGTTGGCTTGCTTCTTTGGGTAAGAGCTTGTCAGAAACGGATCTCACTTTCCGCGCAAATATCGTTTTTTGCAGGTGAGACTACTGTTGGTGTATTCGGGTCGGGTGTAATCTTATACACGCGCAGAAATTGTTGTACTGCTTCATCTCTTGGGGTTTCTTCGGCCTTCTTTGGTTGCTTTGGCTTGGGGAATTCTTTGGGCGCGAATTTTTAGCTTCCGGCTTTGAAGTTCAAGTTTTTTTTCCTCTTTAGCAGATTCCGTCAAAGCTATCTTATTCGATTTCTCTGTTGCGGCGAATGGGACGTTTTGTTTCTTCCTGCAAACGTGCAGAGTGTTTTCTTTTAGATCGAATCTTGCTATAGCCTTTGTACATTTTTCTAGTCTTGAAAAAAATACTCCTGGAAATTCTATTTTTAACTCATCCATCAGTTGTTGCGCTTTCGTAGACGAGTCTTCTATCCTATGATAGCATTTATTCATGGGTTGGTCGCACAATTCGAATCGCTCCATCCAATCAGTATCAAACAGGTTTTTGGATGTCCTATGTACATACACTTTCACTTTTTTAGTAACACCATTAAGGTCACCGGGAATGTGAGCTTTCCCTCAAATTCCACTTTGTCACTTGTCACAGGTCGAGCTGATTTGTTCGTCTTCCGCATGGTTGGTTTCCTTAGCCTTTTCCACGTCTTACGGTTAATTATGGACAGATCTAATGCGGAATCCAATTGTAGATGCACAGTTTTATTTGCAATGCAAACTGTGACATATTTGCTACGGTTCTCATCCGAATCAAAGTCGAATCTAGTTTGTCAGACGCTGTTATTGACATCGTTCTTCCTGCACTGGGTCGCTTTGTGGCCTTTCCTGTCATATTTGTTGCAGTACTTATGTTTGTAAATCCATTGATTCGACCAATGTTTCCTGCCGCAGTGATAGTGCGAACTGGTAGGGGATTCCGGTCTTGTGATTGACGGTACTTATTAGGTGTAGCCTGAGTTTTCTTACTTCCAGCTTTGCTATTTCGGGGTGAATATTTTTTTCCGGTCTACAAGGCGTCCTTCTAATGAATGTTGTGCCTGACACCTCGACGTGCCCCGATTTGTTCCTTACGCAGACTACCCGTTGACAAACCTCGGCCAAATTCTGGAGGTTGAGCCCTTTTCGCTATCAAGTCTAGAGAGAACACGTTGTCTAATCTCTGCGTTTTTGGATGAGACTAGACCCTGCACAAACATTAAACACATGAAATCATTTGCCGATAAATTAGACAGGCGGAAATCATCGCAGTGTTTATTTAACACGGACGGGAAGGTTAGGTAACCGTCGTCGTCACATTTTGAAGGTTCAGGCACTTCCATCTTCTATGAAAGAGCGTAGAATTCGGGCTGAACCGTTCGGATAAATGTTTTTAGTTTTTATTGTTAAATTTAAAAATTTTTAAAACTTTTAAATTATAAATCACATTACTTAATATTGAATTAGCTCTAGGACATTTAACTATCGAGCTTATTATATATCTAAATTACAACGAGCATTTCCTGTATTTTAATTAAACTAGTAATTTCACTATTACATTAAAATACACTTAGCTCTTTAGACTATTATTCTAATCTCCTTTAAATTATTAGCTCCCTATAACAGGTTGAGTTTATATACGTAATTGTAGATATGTTTCATAAGAAGGACATACAATTATCAACTAAATGCATCCCCATACCCCCTAAAGACACCTTTATAACCAGCTTAATTACAAGTATAAATACATTTATAAGGAACTTGAGATGGAAAGCCTACCATTTTGATAATTACCAAAGTGAAACAACAGAACCAATACACCACCAACCTGGAGAAATAAAAGAAACCATCCTCAGACAAGACAATGAAGAAAGAAAAGCAGCGAAATACTACAGACTAAAAACATACAAAAACCCTAAGAGAAACATAAACACTGAAAATTTTGAAAATGACTTAATCAACCTGATTAAAAATATTAAATTTAAGAAAAATAAAAAATATATCACTCCAACACTTAAAAAAATAAATAAATTTTCAAAATCTATTTCTACAAGCCACCAAAATAAACTCATAGTACCGGCAGATAAAACTGGAAATTTCTACACAATGGACTATATACAATATAAAAATCTAATATATAAAGAACTTAATAAAAATTATAAAACTACTAATAAATCAGCACTAAATAAAATAAATAATGATGCAAAAAACATTTTAACTAAACTTAAAATAGATAAATACACAGAAATAACGGTACCAGGTACCCCGAGATTTACTTTAAAAGACCACAAACACAGCTTCAATATCAACCCTACTATTAGACTCATTTGCCCCTCGAAATCAGATATAGGACTGGTTAGTAAAAACATATTAGATAGAATTATCCCCAAAATTAAATCCATAATAAAATACCCACTATGGCAATCTTCAAACCAAGTAATCGACTGGTTTTCTAATATTCAAAATAAAAATAATATTAAATTTCTTTCTTTTGACATTGAATCATATTACCAATCTATATCACCTATCCTACTTAATAAATCTCTATTAATGGCACGAAAATTAACTAATATAACTCAAGACGAAACTAAACTAATACTTATAGCTAGACAGTCTTTAATAACATTTGATAATAAATATTGGACCAGGAAAAATACCCCTAACCACTTCAACATTTTAATGGGATCGACGGACTCGACTCAGGTCACTGATCTAGTTGGCCTTTTCCTTTTAAATGAAATACATTGTATACTCCATAAACAATTCAAACTTGAAGGAGGGCTATATAGAGATGATGCACTTTTCATAACGAATTCTACTAATAAAAATTATTAAAATGCTATTAAAGCTCTACATAAATTATTTAAAAATTATGGACTTAGTATAAAAATCGACCCTAATAAAAAAATTGTTAATTTCTTAGACATAACCTTAAATCTTGAAAATTCTACCTTTGAACCATACCATAAACCTAACCAATCACTTCTATATGTCCACAATCAATCAAACAACCCTAAATCAATATTAAAATCAATAGTTCCCAATATCGCTCTAAGAATTTCTAGACTGTCTTCTACTAAATCAATATTTACCAAAAATGAAAAATACTATAATGAAGCCCTTAAAAACTCTGGATATAATTCACAAATTAAATTCATAAATGAAAATGATAGAAACATAAACTGCATTAAAAATAAACCTATTAAGAGCGTAATAACATATAATATGGCAATGTCTTCCCGTATACGAGTTAAGAAAAATAACCAGGAGACAAAAAAAGATAAAACCAAACTACAAATATTAGATAATAATATAAATAAACAACAAACTAAAACCCGCAAACGTAAGAATAGACACAAGGAGATCCTATGGTTCAACCCCCCCGTATTCCAAAAACCTAGAAACAAACATAGCTAGAGAATTTTTTAAAATATTAGATAAGAACTTTAAAGCCCCCCATAGATATAATAAGATTTTCAATAAGAACACAATTAAAGTCTCTTACTCTACTATGCCTAACCTTCATCAGAAAATAATTAGCTCTAATAATAATAAAATTAATAAACTACAAAATGCAACTATACAAAATACATCGGACTGTAACTGTAGAAGAAAAAATAAATGTCCCCTACAAGGCTCATGTAAAATTAAAAATGTTATCTATAGCTGCACAGTATCAAAAACTCCAAATATACAAGAACCTATCAACAGCCATAACTCAACTACCAGATTAAATAATAACACCAACTTAAATCAATCTACCGATCAATTATTAACCAACCCACCACATTATAATCCAACAATAGACCTAACGGAAAATAATCATAATAATCAAGAGGTAATATATATTGGTTCCACATCTGGCCCAATAAAACATAGAATTTCAACGCACAAACATTCTTTTAAAAATAACTCTCTATCAAACCAAACTACTCTATCCAACTATATTTGGCAACTAAAAAAATAGCAATATTTCTTTCAACTTAAAATGGCAAATAATTGAGACTTGCAAATCATATAAACCAGGAGATAAATTTTGTACATTATGTACAAAAGAAACCCTAAAAATTTTAGAATATGAAGATATAAAAAGCACAACCAAACTAGTAAATTCAAGACACGAGCTTCTATCGTGTAATCATAAACGTTGGTTTAAATTTAATAAATATAAACCACCTTAAATTATTAAAAATTACTCATTAGTAAAAATAGATTTTTTTTTTTTTTAATAAATTAAGTTAAACCAATTACCGCCCTTAGACTCGTAAATCAAATAATAAATACAGCCATGACAATTATCTCCCCTTAAAAACTTGCAAAAAAAAAAAAAAAAAAAAAAAAAACCTTCTCTCTATAGATATTAACTGTACCGTCTCTAAATCAAAATACGCTTACGGAAACAATTTACTGCACGAGCGTCGCCCTTTTAAAATTCATCATTCAATAAAATAAAAAGCTATAGCAAACATCTAAATGACTACTTTAAATACAGTTCCTGATTTCAAAAAAAGAAAACCAAAAGGTAATTATATATCTATATATTTTTAAATCAGATTTATTATGTAAATTCAAAAATATATATTTTTTTTCTACTCATTTCTATCTCTAACCTATACAAATTTTCTTATTAATTTTCTTATAAATTTTATATCCAAACCTTTTACTTCAATTTTTCAGATTCATCTGCCTTACTTTTAATGCTAGGTTTATTTTTGGTGTCTTTTCAATTCAATAGAAATCCTCCTAAATTTGCTGATGAGGAGACCGTGCTTACCAAAAAAACTATGTATAATTATTCTACGTGACTTCATGTATACCACAAATAAAAAGCACGGATTTCCGAAACGATCGTACAGATAATTGACTTTGTTGTTGTTCCTTCTTATGAAACTGATTTTTAATTTAATTAAATTTTGATTGTTAAATTTAAAAAATTTTAAAACTTTTAAATTATAAATCACATTACTTAGTATATATATATATATATATATATATATATATATATATATATATATATATATACGAGGGCTGTCTTAAACGTATCCAACCTTTAGTTTTTTCTATGGAAAATACAGACGATAGAGCGGCATCACCCTGCACAGTGGAGGAACACCCATTCATGGCCATACGGAAAGTTTGGAGTGAACTTCCAGTAAGTCAATCGCTGCCTGTCGATCTCTGAGTGATCTGCTACAAAACGTATTCGTCGGATTATTCATTCTTTCAATATGACTGAACGTGTTGAGCAACGCTACTGCGTAAAAAAATTGTCACATTTTGTGATCCTCAAAAGGCAATAATTCGTAAGATTTAGCAGGTGGTTGGAGAAGAAGCGGCTCAACCGATTCAAAGATGGGCAGACATTAGAGGAGAGTGCCCAGTCTTCTGCCAGCCCCAAAACTGCTCGAAATGCAGCTAATGTTAGAAGGGTTCGAAATGTGGTGATGGTAGATCGTCGTTTTACCGTGCGAGAGTTTGACAAAGAGGTTGGTTTGAGTAAAGATTCCGCACGGGCAATTTTGCGTTATGATTTGGGCATGCACAATGTGGCAGCAAAATTGGTGTCCAGGTTGTTGTTGCCGGAACAAAAGAACCCCTGTGTTCAAGTTGTAAAGAACCTTCTGGAAACCGCAAACACTAACCTTGAACGTCTAAACAGCGTTATAACAACAGATCAATTATCGGTGTACGGGTACGACCCAGAAACAAAAAGTCAGTCGTCGCAATGAAAGCATACCGAATCTCGAAAACCGAAAAATACGTGAACGGATCGAAACAAAGTGAAGGTGATGCTAACTGTCGTCTTTGACATTAGGTGAATAGTGCTTTATCAATACAGACGCAAGGACAACATTAACAAAGGAGTACTATCAAGATATTCTGCAGCATGTCCGCGAATCAGTTCAGCACAAAAAATAGACATGTGGATTGCGGAATAATGGCAACTGTACAACGAAAAAAACCCACCAGCACACTCATCTTATTAATTAAAATTTCCCTTGACCAAACATGGAATTCCAGTTGTTCGCCAACCTTCTTCTACTCTCCGGATATAACCACTTCCGACTTTTGCTTGTTTACAAAATTGAAGACGCCACTGAAAGGATCACGGGTAATCTCCAAAAATACCGTTAGGGATTACAACATGGCCGCCAGATGAGTCACGTGATCCGGTTGATCCAAAACATGAATCGTGCAAATAGAAAACGCAGCCTTGAAGGCAAACTTTGACAAACAATCACAATTTGTTTGTATTTAATTTTTTGTTGATATAATGTTGTTATAAAAATAGGCAAACTTTGAGAAACAATCTTAGGTTGTTTTTAGTTAAAACAGTGTTCATAAAAAGTATTTTATTCAGAACAAACAAGTGGCCGACTAGGTGTATCAGAATTTTAGGCGGAATTTTTGACACCCCCAACAAAAAAACTGCGAATAAAATATATAAAACTCGTAATTTCTGTTTTTGAAGTGGGTTGTCAATTTTCTTTATGAAATATACTTCCAAAATAAACTATTACAGTCGTTTAAAACATAATAGAAGTATTATTTTTTATTTTTTAAAAACAATGTTTACAAAATGTCTACGAACGCGCGTAGACATTTTCCATTTGCACGATTCATGTTTTGGATCAAGCGGATCACGTGACTCTTCTGGCGGCCATGTTGTAAGCCCTAACGGTATTTTTGGAGATTACCGGATCACGTTATGACAGTAGAGAAGAGATAATGCGGAGCACGATAGCGGAGGAGTAACACTTTTTCGAGAGAAGGCTTCCAGAGGATTTTCCAGCAGTGAAAGTATCGGTGGATTAAATTTGTGGAAGTACAAGGGGCATAATTTTAAGGGGATTGGGCTCAAGTATGTAAAAAAAAAAAAAAATCTGGTCTGAGGTCGGAGACTTGTAGACCGTCTTTGTATATGTTTATGGGAAAATATGCTTAATCAATTATATTTAGCCTTTTATTTTTTCCAATCTCTTTATGAAGCTCAATATAACTACAGGGAACATATAAATTAATGACTAGAAGTCTATATTAAAAATTTCAAGATGTGTACCGAAATACTCTTTATTTTTTCGAATTTTTCAATTCCTGTCAGAACCTATTTCGTAGTACAGTATCTTTTATGCAATGCTCGCATTTTTTCCGCTTTACTCATCCAAAAAATAGGAACTAGTTAATTCTTTAATATATATATATATATATATATATATATATATATATATATATATATATATATATATATATATATATATATATATATATTCCTGATTTCAAAACTCGAAAATCAGAAGTTTCAATCGTGTTTTTTTTTTAATTCCTGCCATCTGGGAGTGTTACAAAAGGGATTTCTTATTTTAATGAACGTAAATCTTTAGTTAATCTACAACAGCCGGTGGGGTTTCTTATGGGAAAGGGATTCCTTCGGTGCGGCTAATCATATTTTATAAATCCCCTATAAATTTTGTACCACATAACAATGATATAATATGCAGCAAACAAGAAACGCTGTTGCATTAAAAAAGGGTTGGCGTGACGCTCAAATCTAGAGTTTTTCTCATCATATTTTTTAGTTAATGAGATTCGAATAGGTTTACTTAGTAGAAGTCAAAACCTACACGATAACAAACTGAAGAGAAATATAGTAAATTATTATTAGTATACTGACTTAAAGAAATTGACTTTTAAAAAAGTAATTATTTTTTGTTTTATTGCTTCTTATATCTTATTTATTGTTTTCGCCCATGTAAATATGAAAACTCATCTTTAAATGAGTTTGCGTGTTGTAATTGTACTGTTTTTTTTTAAACACACGACAAATATATATGTTTAAATAAATTATTTTTAAAAATTAAAATGTTTAAATAACAGCAATCCTCTACTGATTTCATAGAATTTTATGTATTCTTTATAAATTTCCGAATATTTTTAAATATGGAGAAATGAAAAAGAAATAACATATATTAATAAAGAAAACCCATGTATCATAGTTTTAATTTGAATTGCTCTAACTACTGTTTTTATCTTGATTGTACTCTACGACTTTTTTTTTACAAAGATGTCACCACATAGCAAAGCTTGGCGAACACTCGAGGATTAGGCTTTATATGCGGGTCATTGGGACAAGAACATAGTAATAGTTAGTAATGGACACGTTTATAATTAGACTAGCATGGGTTGTCGGTGTTGCTCGGGTGTTTGGGGTGTGTGTTGAGCAAAAAAAAAAAAGTGTTAGTAGAAAGGTAGGATCGAACCCGTAGCGCGAATAAAGAAAACACTTCTTTAATATTATTACCACCGCCAGACCGGAAGTGGCGTACATTAAAATTAAGGCTAGACAATCCAAAAATGGGAGGACTTTCAAAAATATCGGTGAAAAAGCGACCCCTCCCTTTAGAAAAGATCTTGTGAAAATCCGTCTCTTCGGTCTAAAGTTTTAGACAGACATAACACACATACATACATACATACATACATTCGTATATTCGTGGCTCACATTTTCGACCCAAATCGATTAAAAAGCTTACTCTATCTCTTATTACCCTTTATGTAAGATGTCAAATGTTTAGACCAGACATTGTATGAGTAATTTGGTATAGACCGAAAAGGTAATTTTTTTTAAAATTTTGACCCCTATTATGGCCCCTTAACATTTATTGTTTGCGCTAAATTCGAATAATTAATTTAGATCCATGTCCAAGGAACCTATATCTAAAATTTCAATTGTTTAGACTAAAAAACGGTGGAGGAGTTTGGTAGAGTTCTCAAAGGTCAAATCGTTGAACTTTGGCCCCTTAACAGCCAAATTTCTGGTCGAAAAAAGGATTACTGAGATTTTTCCAAAACCTCCATATATATATATCGTATATGAAATTTCGAATCTACATACTGAAAATTGACAGAGTTATCGTGCCAGGAAATGTACACAGACAGACAAACATACAGGTAGACAGAAACTTTAACTTTTATAGATATACTAGCATTTCCGCCGGGTGTTTGGAGGTGTATGTTGAGCAAAAAAAAAAAAAACGGTATTTTTTTTTTATTTGACCCCTATTATTACCCCTTAACATTTACTGTTTTGGACCCAAATAAAGTTATTAAGTTTGATCCATTTTCAAGGAATGCATTTCTAAAATTTCACGTGTTTATACCCTAAATTGTCGGAGAATATTAGTAGAGTTTTCAAAGGTCAAATTGTTCAACTTTGACCCCTTAACAGCCATATGTCTAGCCAAAAGCGATCACAAAGATTTTCACAAATCTCATTACCCTGTATATCAAATCTCGAGTCTTTAGACTGAAAATTGACAGTTATTGCGTTGGAAAACGTACACAAAGAGACACACACTCACTGATATATATATATATATATATATATATATATATATATATATATATATATATATATACATGTATATATATATTTGATAATTAGAGGACGATTCCACTCATAGAACTCATTTATGTTGTACGACCATATAGTAGTAATCTTGAACCCTGAACTATTGAACATAGTTCTAAGAAAGAGGATTGGTTCATTGAATCAATATTTTTGTCAAGATATGAATGGGACAATTATTTGATAATAATTTTTTGTGAAAGATTGGCAAAGGCGGGCATTTTACAACTATTCTTAATAAGATGTTTGGCAATTTGCATATATGAGTTATATTATGAATTTGGCTATGTGCACACAAGTACTCGGCTGAGCTGTAATCTATCTCCCTCCTCGCCAAACACTCACTAGAAACAATCGTCTAGCTTAAAAGGCTATCAATAATTTCCCCACGTTTTTATCTGTACCTAAACCTAAACGTAGGCCCATGAACAAAGCTTAGGAAACTCTTCCATTTGCGTGTTTTTCCGGCTGACTATAATATAGTTATTTTCAAGACCAACGTAAACAAGTTCAATTTACCAAATTTTACCACACACAATGTCACTATTACTATGTTACTATGTCCCATTGACCACTGTACAATTGTAAACGCTTACCTCGGGTGTCCTCTGGGCCTTGATAAGTAGTGACGCTTTTGTAAAAAAATTATAAACAAAGTGAGGTTCTATATAATCTCTCACAAAAGCACTGGCACAACACTCAGATATTATAAGTTAAATTGGAATAATAAACGGGAAGCACACCTCACCTCTGGTAAAGTGACTTTCTTTAACAAGTAACATACATTGTGGTACAACTGTTTCTTTTAAAAATCACATGAGAATACGACAAAATATTTCATTGTTGTATTTGAAATCATAATATCTATTTGATTGAACGCAATAATTGCCTTTCTTTCGATTGGCACTACATTTTACAGAAAAAGGATGACTTTTCTTAAAGTTTTTTTTGCTTTCAATAAAGACAAAAACACGACAATTAAGAAATAACTTTTCAAATAATTTCTAATAGAGCATATATATATATATATATATATATATATAGATATATATTTCTAATAGGGCATATATTTACTTATATATATATATATAAAAGTGAAAGTGTATGTGTGTGTCTGTGTACATTTCTCTACGCAATAACTCTGTTAATTTTAAGCCTACAGATTCGAACTTTGATATACAGGGTACTGAGATTTGGAAAAATCGATGTGTTTGGTTTTCGGGCAGAAATTTGGCGATTAAGGGGTCAAAGTTCAACGATTTGACTTTTAAGAACTCTACCAAACGCCTCCTAAAAATTTGGGTCTAAACACATGAACTTTTAGATATGGATTCCCTGGACATGGATCTAACTTAATCACATTATGTATGCCCAAAACAATAAATATTAAGGGGTCATAATAGGGGTCAAACTTAAAAAAAGTGACCGTATTTTTTTTCTTAGCATACACCTGAAAACACCCGGTCAACGCCGGGCACTCATTGCTAGTCACCATATATATATATATATATATATATATATATATATATATATATATATATATATATATATATATATATATACATCTGGGGTTATTATTTTCCAGATGTAACGTAACCAATGAAATTTAACGAGGTTAATACAAGATCGCTCAATACAGAGATGGAGCAAGTTGTACTCTTTATTTCCTCATACATAGGCAGTAAAATGTTGTTACAACGTCAGTAGCATTTTTCCGTTAGCTAGTTACCAGTTCCTTAAGAAGACTTCATCAGGCGATACAGCTCATACGAAGGCCAAGTTTCCCATGAAAATATCAGGTCTTCCCCGTTACCATGAGTTTATATGAGATGATTCCGTCAAATTTTGTAAAAATAAGGACCATATAATATGCAAATAGGTCTCAATAGGGGGGGCAGATTTGAGTTTGTATTAATACGATTAATACAATACCTAATATTGCATTACCTCTATCTCGATTTTTTATCCCCATCCTTTCCTATTAATTGCTATATCAAAATAAAGACTCAACCCCCCCATGCGTATCGTGTATTATTTACATCTCTTTTTCCCACAAAATTGAGTTATAAGAAAAACTTAAAAAATATCTGAGCATTCTTTATAATCCACGGACCCATCTTTAAAACACAAGTTTCGAATTCTTGTAATGCAGAGCTAAATCTCTTTTCTTTGATATAGAAAAAACACGCTTTCAACGCCTGAAGACGGTCGCAGGTTGTAGCGACCGAAAAGTTGTACTCATAACACTCAAGATGACAATAATAATCCGATTAATCAACATAATAGAAGCAAAGATTTTACTTGTTACATATTTTGCCTTTGATTACTATTTAATGAAAATGTCAGTGTTATCTGGTCAAAGTTTATCAGTTAAATATTTACACCCAGGCACATACACACACGGACATGCATATATTTCTTCCCAGTGACGGTCGTTTAATTGTTATGACCTTCCATTTAGCTGAAAAAACTAGTCCATGCACCAAAGTCATATGGACATATTATTTTATTTTTGAAATCGCGCATTTATAATATATTAGAATCGATGGAAAATTAACTCTATAATAATACATAAGAAATTGCATGAATAAAAATATCATATTAAAGTGGATTTTACTATTGGGCCACGTCGGATGTATCTGCTAGTTTAGATAATACCTTTGCAGCCTTGACAAAAAGAGCGACAATAATATCAATGCGTCTCCATTTACGCTAAGCATCCACCAAAATATTAAAACAAATGGATACGTGTGGAATTTCCACAGGTCCTTCTAATATGGATTACAATTATAAATAGATACGCACACCGACATTCAGACACACACGCAAATCAAATACACATAGACACAGACACAGACACAGACATCACACATACACCCCCACACTAACACACACATACATATATATATATATATATATATATATATATGAATATATATATATATATATATATATATATATATATATATATTAATCGGGGCCAAATGGATCAAAATTGAAAAAAATATTTATATATTTTGTACATAAAATTTATTGTCAATTTGTGATTTTAAATCAGTTAATGTACGTGTCAGGTTGCAGGAGTGATAACGTCACAAGCTTCTACAGTTTTGCTTTTAGTTTATGTTTTACTTTTGAAATCACGAGTCTATAATAGTATATATGAGATCTTAACAAATATCATAATTAAGTATATTTTACGACCGAGAAAAGCCAGTTATATATATATATATATATATATATATATATATATATATATATATATATATATATATATATATATATAAAGGAGATTAGAACAATAGTCGAAGGAGCTGAGTGTATTTTAATGTAACAGTGAAATTACTAGTCTAATTAAAATACAGGAAATAGAAAGTGCTCGTTGTAATTTAGATACATAATAATATCGATAGTTAAATGTCCTAGAGCTAATTCAATATTAAGTAATGTGATTTATAATTTAAAATTTAAAAATCAAATTTTAATTAAATTAAAAATCCGTTTCATAAGAAGGAACAACAACAAAATCAATACATATACCCTGTATAATATCGATTTTCTTGTTGTTCCTTCTTATGAAACGGATTTTAGATTAAATTAAAATTTGATTTTTAAATTTAAAATTATAAATAACATTACTTAATATATATATATATATATATATATATATATATATATATATATATATATATATATATATATATATATATACTAGCAAAAAGGGTTGAAGTTTCCCAGAATTAAATTATGACCTACCTATAGTTCAAACTCCCATGTTTTATTATGATTGAAGTTGGTAAAATATTTTTTTGTAAAATCAAATCAATGTACGGTTTCCCTTTGTATAAGACCTATTGAAGTGTAACGCTAAGAAGCTTACACACCATCGCACAGTGACTGAATCAAGAATACAGTTCACTATAGAGAACCAACATTTGATTTTATAAACATGTTTTATATAATGGGGGAAAAAAGGTTTTAAATGCAAAAGTCAGTGACATAATTGCATTGCGGAAACATTTATTTCGACCGCGCCCTTATCATATAAAAGAACTAGGCATATATCGTTATTAATATATATATATATATATATATTTATATATATATATATATATGTATACATCATACAAACGAAATGAACTATATATATATATACATATATATATATATATATATATATATATATATATATATATATATATATATATACTGGTATGCAAATCCAATTATTTTCTGTCTAACAAAATATAAGTAGATGCAATATTTTATAAGACAATATAAACAATATTAAAAATATACAAAATTCTACATTTTTTTTCAAATTCTTAAGCGGATATATACATATATATATATATATATATATGTATATATATATATATATATATATATATATATATATATATATATATATATATATATGAACACATATTTACCGGATTTAGTAAGCTTGGAATTACCACAGGACACGTTGCCCTTTCTTTACGGTCAATGTCGTGCGCACTGTTATCCATCTAGCTATATATATATATATATATATATATATATATATATATATATATATATATATATATATATATATATAGTCATCCACATACAGTACTGTTTCGCTGTTTCACATATATATATATATATATGTATATATATATATATATATATATATATATATATATATATATATATATATGTGTGTGTGTGTGTGTGTGTGTGTGCAGGTGAACGACTATGTGTGTGTCTGATCACGAATAGGCTCCTATGTTTGACTATTATACAAAACTGATTACATATAATGATAGAAGATGTATCGAGACACAGAAATGGGTATGTTTGATTTGGCATAAGGATGATTCATTAAAATTGTGGGGTCCGCGTACGCGCCTGGTCCACAAAGTATAGAAATAAAAAAATAAAAAATAAAACGTTTACAATTGTTTTTGATATAGATGTACATAAGACCACTTTGATAAGTATGGTTTAACTTAAATAGCGATAGTATAATAGAATCGTGTGGTCTGCGTTCGCGCCTGACCTCCATAGAATGGAAATAGGTGCACGCGTTAATAAAGACTTTTCATATCTATCTGCGTAAGTATACTTTGATAATTATGTTTCAATTTGAATAAATACGGTATAATAAAATCATGGGGTGTTCGTTCGCACCTGACCTCCATAGCATGGAGATATGTCACAAAGTTTAACAAGGTTTATTAATATAGATCCACATAATATTATGATAAGTGTTTCAGTGTGAACATGTATGGTATAATTAACTATGGGGTTTATCTATTTTAATTTTACTTTCATCATATTTTGCTTTCGTTTTGATACCCCTCAATTCGAACCTTTGTCTTTACAACCCTTCCTTTTTATAAGCTATCATACTTTCATAAATCAGATTCCATTTTCTGTAGGCTGTTTTTTAACCCAGTCAACGACGAATACTTTTGCTAGTATATATATACTAACAAAAGTACTCGTCGTTGACTGGGTTCAAAAACAGCCTACATAAGAATACACATGCATATATACATACACCTATACATGCATATATATACATCCATACCCAGATGCAAATATATTCATACACACATTCATATATGCACATAGACATACATGCATATATACACATGCATACAAACAATATGTATACGTATATACATACACACATACATATATACATACATATACAAATAGATATACACATATACATACACCTGTACATGAACATACATACACCTATACATATATATATATATATATATATATGCATATAATGATGGCAGATAAATTATTACATGCTTCCAGCATTTCAGACCTACACTCGTCACAACTTTTCCATGGCTGAGGGAATATCTATACACAGATGATGTTGCAGATTTTTAGCTTTGTACGGCAGCTAAATCTCTCTCTAGGTTCAAAATTTTGACATCCAGCAACAAGCACGAGCAAGATAGCCAGCGACGTCAACCTGCAGACACTCAATGCGGGTACTGGTCTCCCGCTTTATGTTTTTTTTTAATCTAAGATTTGCTTCTCCTAGAAACCTTGCCTTCACTACGGCTTACGGGAGCCCTCTGCGCCCCACATACAGAGGGGAATAAACACATGAGTACATACAGATGCACGCTAACATACGCATGCATGTGCACACGCATGCAACCATAATCATGTAGAGGCACACAAATACGCACATATATACATATGCCTATACATACGTACACAAACATGTAAAATACACACGAAGGAGCATTCCAAAAAGTCATACATAGTAAGTGATCAGAGGCTGGACCGTTTTTGTCTCTTTTCCTTCCTGATCTGTTTCCTCCTTTTCTTTTTTTTTAAATATTTTTTTTAGACTAACACATATGCATTATGATCCTGTTGACAAATTCACACATAATTTTCCAAATAACTCAACGTACGAATCGACGAACCACAACAGTCTAATTGATATGATTTACCGACGCTTGGATGTTTTTTAAAGTCGATTCCCGTCTCCGATACCAATATCTTTTTATATTAATAAATATTTAATTAGTGAATCTATTTTTTTTGCATATTTAAAAACTATTTTCCAGCACACTTCACCTCAACCTTCTTACACACCTCCCAATTTATCCGGAGTCGCATGCGATCGTCTCTTTCGGTGTACTCTCTCTGGCCCAGTCCACTACACCCTTCCGCAAGGTGCGCAATTGACTCTAAGATCCAACCACAAATCCAGCATTATGCAGCAACTTCCTCTCCTAGAACCACTTCTTTGAACAATCGTGTTCCTAATGCCTGCTCTTCTGCTGCACAAACAAAATCTTCAGTACTCTTAGTCAGAGACCCAGCTCTAAGACATTGCCATGATCTTTCATCAGCTACTTCTGCTATATCCTGGAAGAATTTTCCTTGCATTTTCTTCTCAGCCAGTTGCTGTGACCTTTCTCTATCCATACATTTCACATAATCAGCCTTGGTCTCACATACATCCAATTCCTTGGGCACAATCTTAAGTATCCACTCCTCTCTTCGAACCACATGCTCCTTCAACGACATCTCGGTTCTCACACAATTTTTTTTCACTTTTCAATCTTCTCCCACCATCTTTCCTCGTTAGATACAGCGTCGCTACGCTACTTCGAATGTGAAATATACCAAACATTGGTAAACTTTTCTTGATTTGATATCCATGTCATGCAACGCCTTGTTAGACCATTCTAAAATTCCAGCATTGTATCTAATAGAACTGACTGCGCATTAGGTTTCCTCCATACAGTTTCGACTCTTCTAAGATACTGCTGCCTGACCATCTCCTTCATTTTTGGGTTCATGATTCCTACACTATTCAACACTCCAAAATACGTATACCCTGTATCTTCTATTTATTGCATGATTTCTCCATTTGGCAGCACTATTCAATTCGAATGAGCATTTACTCCTCTTTTCATCACAAGCACCGCACATTTGCTAATCCCAAAATCAATTCTACCAGTCTCTCCATTTCCTTTCCTTTTCCACCCAATATTTTCAATCATCCATAAACACTAGATGGTGAGGCGTCCTTCATTAGATCCAAATTTATACCGCAGTTTTTCTTTCTTCAAGAGGATGCTCAGTGGCATGCATCATTATCAGTATAGAAATAAGTCGAGATAATGAATCTCCTTGGATATTCCATGTTTTATGCCAACCTGCTCCATCACCTCGCTTTGCTGGCAGCACCGTTTTCCATTGAGCCATACTTGTCTCTAAAAGTCCTACCACATTCTCAGCAACCTTCATCGTCAATAGTGTTCCACGTATCCATGAATGAGGAACCATGCCATAAGCCTTTCTGTAATCGATCCATGCTAAGTTCAGATTCCTCTTCTTCTTTTCATTCCAATCAGGGGCATCTCCTGACTCTACAACCCTTTGCAGGGCAGCAGCTATAGGTAGATAAAGTCATTGAAACTGTTTAAACCAGACGCCCATCACTCCATCTTGACCAGATGCCTTCCAGTTTGTCATCCCTCTTATGCCAGCCTTCACGTCATCAATGGACATCTCGACGTTCTTTATCTGCTAACTTTTTATAGCCTTTCTCTGACCTCTCCCTAGCAAGCCTTCTTATAATATTGCCCTGCGATAGACCAAATGTTACCCCAAAACATCCTGGCATGTTTTGCATTAGGAGTGTTGTTATTTCCCGCCTGTGTATTACCACTTAATTCTCTATACAGCCGAGACTGATCGTTCCGGAAAAGGTTGTTCTGCAGAAACGCAACACTTCTTCCAACAAAGTTCCGAATTTTAATACCACCAGTGTGAATCGTCTTCCACATTATAAGAACGTTCATCTTCCCTTTTCCAGCAATCTATACCTTCTTTCAAGCTTGCCCTTGGCTTTTTGTCCTAGTGTTACTGCTGTTCTTATTTCTTCGATTCTAACAATGCTCTTCCGCTAACGTTTAATACTTTCTTCAAGCCGTCTCTGCCAGTATGACCTTCTATCCTTCATTTCTCTCTTTTTCTTCTTTTAAGCCAAGACGATTCGCAATAACGTATGACGCTGCATACAGAAGCCTGTTAAGTTCCGTAATCGATATGTTCTTTCTTATGATGTTGTGAATTACTCCTTGAATTATTTTACCTCGCTTTTCACCTTCCGCCTATCACTACTGTAATAATAATAATAATAATAATAATAATAATAATAATAATAATAATAATAATAATAATAATAATAAGCGGGACGTGTAGAAATTTCACAGGGGGCCTATTCACATGTAATATATTGATGTTAGTATTCTGTAGATGTTTAGCGTATATGGAGTCGTTCTGATATTAGTATAGATATTTTGTTAAAACTGCAAAAGTATTTATCCAAGCTCTCAGGATCACCTGGCGTAGCCAGTTCGTAAAATGCGCTTAAATATTATATTTTAATGTTTGCAGATTCTATATATCTTATAGAGGTCATGTTTTATCGATTGTTATATATTATAAAGGTGCCATCAGCTAAAATTGAAACCGAAACCAAGATTTATCAAGCATTCTTGATAAAAGTATATTAACTGTAATCGAAACAGGGGCTGAAACTTATGAGGAATCCTTGGTATTTTTTTTATAACAAAAAGAAAAAAAAATATTATTTTAGTGTAATCAGCTATAATCGGAATTGAAACAAAAATTTTGAAGAATTTTTAGTAAAATCATTGATACAAATATAAAATGACTTGAGTGTCATCAGCTATAATCGAAACCGAAACCAAACCTTATGAAGAATTCTTGGTAAAATTATTTCTTACAAGAAATGGACGTACAAAATAACTAAACGTCCCGGATGTAAGCATAGAAATAACACAAGCGCTATCATATTTGTATATAGATGATGATGATGTGGAATGTGACAATAATAATAATAATAATAATAATAATAATAATAATAATAATAATAAAAATAATAATAATAATAATACTAATAATAATAATAATAATACTAATAATAATACAAATAATAATAATAATAATAATACTAATAATAATACAAATAATAATAATAATAATAATAATACTAATAATAATAATACTAATAATAATACTACTAATAATAATCATAATACTACTACTAATAATAATAATAATAACAATAATAATAATAATAATAATACTAATAATAATAATACTAATAATAATAATACTAATAATAATACTAATAATAATAATACTAATAATAACAATAATAATAATAATACTAATAATAATAATAATAACACTAATAATAATGATAATAATAATAATAATACTAATAATAATAATAATAATACTAATAATAATAATACTAATACTAATAATAATAATAATAATAATACTAATAATAATAATAATAATAATAATAATAATAATACTAATACTAATAATAATAATAATAATACTAATAATAATAATACTAATACTACTACTACTAATAATAATAATAATAACAATAATAATAATAATAATAGTAATAATAATAATACTAATAATACTACTACTACTACTACTACTACTAATAATAATAATAATAATGTATAAATTGGTGCTCAGATGAAACAAGGTATTAGTTACGGATCGTATTAAAGTTAAATAGTTCAACTTATCAACAATTAAACTTAATGCCCTCATTATTTTCTTTAATATTCTATTTTTGAGCGATTACCAAGACCATTAAAAACTGATCCCTCATGTTGATCATTATTACTTATTCACATGTAATACTCGACGCTATTTGTTTTTATACCGAATAAACGCGTTAAAATAAGTTTAATAACGAACAACGTGGCCAGCTTGGTAGAAAAATGGAGTTTGCTCTTTTTGAGACAACAGTAAGTAAGTGTAAATATTTAAAAAGTCAATGAGGTGTGAAGTTTTTTTTTCGTTAACTGAATAAACGCTTTAAAAAGTTTCACTACTAAAACTTTGCCAGCTAGGGAGAAAACTAACACTTAGTAAATCGATTTGATCATTTAAAAAAAAAAAACACTACAAAAAATATTTACAAAAATATTATGGGGGTGTACTCTTTTTTTAAAAACAATATCTCCTTCAAGAAAGGTCCTAAAATGTGTTTTCAATCGATATTCATTCAATAACAGACCAGTTTTCCTACATAGCGAGTCTCTTTATATATCATTCAATATTTTTATAAACGCATCGGAGATTTTCATTTCTATTTTTTATTTACGTCTAAAGATTAGTGTCATGAAACTTTATTCATTTCATAAGAAGCCGAAGACTGGCACTGTAAATATGCAGCTAGCGCCAACGAAATTTAAAAAACCTGCCCAAAGAATGTAACCATTTTTATAACCAAATGACCTGGGGGTATCTAGATATTTAGCGAATAAGAGCGAAAAGTTGACAAAGAGAATAGACAGTTTTCTCTCAATAAATGACCAATAAATAAAACTGATTAAAATTTGTAAATCAGTGATGCATTTGTAAAAGAAATGTATAACCCATTCTGTTGCCCCTCTTAGTCTTAAGTTGTGAATGAACAATTTTTAATAAAAAACAGTTTGTGTTTGTTTCATTTTTTTATTGTCAAAAAAAAAAAAGAAGAATCGGTTTGAAATCGGAAATTAGGCTACAATTTTTCCGATTCCGATACCGATTCCGATGCCTCCAACATTCCGAATTTTACAATTTACAATTCCGATGAATCACCCTAATACTAATATATATATATATATATATATATATATATATATATATATATATATATATATATAGAGAGAGAGAGAGAGAGAGAGAGAGAGAGAGACACACACATACACATATATACATATACCTATATATACATATATATATTTATATACACATATATATATATATATGCACATAAATACATGTACATGTATATATATATATATATATATATATATATATATATATATATATATGCATATATATAATCTATTCACGCTACTAGCTACATAATAATAATTATTTAATAAATATTCGACTAAAGAAGTTTCGAAGCCAACAGGAAACTCCCCTTATTCTTTCCGCGTTCTCTCTCTCTCTACCTCTCTACCTCTCTACCTCTTTGCTTTCTCTCTCTCTCTCCCTCTCTCTCTCTCTCTCTCTCTCTCTCTCTCTCTCTCTCTTACACACACTGACAGACCCACGCTGAGAAAAGTTCGACAATTTTACAATTGTTGGTGTGTGACTGGCATTGTCTAGGTTGAGTAAAAGGTTATTAGAGTTCATACGATTTCATGTACATTATATTACTGTAGTTTAATTCCGTTGTCTAGACGTATAAATTAGAAAGGTATTTTGAGATTTGAAAATGTATTAAGACAGTTAACATAGCGAATACACGAATTATAGATTCACATTATAGGAAGGTATTCAAACATAAAAATAAACTACTTTACTACGATTCAGAGCGAACTTAATGGAATTATGTACAGAATATATTTCTAGACACAGTAAATACATTATTTCGTGACGATTATATACGGTAGCAGATTCCAACAAGTAGATATATAGTAAGTAACGTATGCTTTCTAAATCATTTAGAACTGTCCTTTTATTTTCTGTACATTTGCTTCTCGCAAAATAAAGTATTATCGTATTTTTGCTCACCTTATATCCTTATTTCTGACACGTTGCTCTAAAATACGGCAGACTTACGGATGATGTACAATGCTACACAACGGAAGCAAAGGTTAACTGGTAATCTCCAAAAATACCGTAAGGGCTTACAACATGGCCGCCAGAAGAGTCACGTGATCCGGTTGATCCAAAACATGAATCGTACAAATGGAAAACGCAGCCTTGGAGGCAAACTTTGACAAACAATCACAATTTAAAAAAATAATAATACTTCTATTATGTTTTAAACGACTGTAATAGTTTATTTTGGAAGTATATTTCATAAAGAAAATTGACAACCCACTTTAGAAACAGAAATTACTAGTTTTATATATTTTATTCGCAGTTTTTTCTTGGAGGTGTCAAATATTCCGCCTAAAATTCTGATACAGCGAGTCGACCACTTGTTTGTTCTGAATAAAATACTTTTTATAAACACTGTTTTAACTAAAAACAACCTAAGATTGTTTCTAAAATTTTGCCTATTTTTATAACAACATTATATTAACAAAAAATTAAATACAAACAAATTGTGATTGTTTGGCAAAGTTTGCCTTCAAGGCTGCGTTTTCAATTTGCACGATTCATGTTTTGGATCAACCGGATCACGTAACTCTTCTGGCGGCCATGTTGTAAGCCTTACCGGTATTTTTGGAGATTACCGGTTAACTATAAAATACAACAACAATTTGCAGAAATATATAATCGAAATATTATGGGAATAGGTCATAGACCATCTGTTCTTACTATGCGATTCTTATAGCTACGTAATATATATAAAAGCCAAGTACGTCCAAGGATGGAATACTGTTGCCATATCTGGGCAGGAGCTGCTAAAAACAGCCTATCCTGCCTTGACAGAGTACAAAATAGACTTCGTGGCATAGTGGGGGATGCCCTTTTCTCTACTCTGCAACCTCTCTCCCACAGAAGAGACGTTGCGAGCCTATCCTTGTTTTATCGTTATTTCCATGTCAGGTGCTCGTCAGAACTCCAATCTCTGGTCCCCCTCGTTAATATTTCACGAAAAACACCCGTCTAGCTGAATCCACTGTGAAAAATTTCCGCCACTCTATATCTGTGCCTTAATCAAAACGCGGATTCCATGAACCAAGCTTCTTTCTTAGAACTGCACGCCTGTGGAACTATGTTCCGTCTGCCTGCTTCCCACCGGACTACAACTTGGATGCGTTCAAGTCCGACGTTAACAAATTACTAATGAACCGCCCCTTAAGTAAACACTTCATCAAATCTCCACACTAACGTAATGTACTTACAATAACCCTTATCCCTGAGTTGCTTCCAGGCCTTGATAAGTGGTGATCACCGTGTAAAAAAAATAAATAAAATAAACGGAAGTAGATACGACACGAAAAATAATTGAATTTTGATTACGCTTTCTACTATCCAAGCAAGTATTAGTACAGCAAAACGCACGACGAAAAACTAAAACTACTAGTAAAATATGCATTTGGACGAAAAGCATTCAAGTAATGCATCATTATCTATATCTATTTTTGTTTTTAAAGTTTCTTGTAATCATTAAAAGAAAAAAGCTTAGTCTTGGCAGCATTGAATAATATCATCCATTTTCTCCCCATTCTAATACATGCGCCATTGCCTTTTATATGTGCTCATTAGCTTCCCTCTCGTGCCTGTTATAGAGCGTTGTGTCATGATCAAGTTCGCTCATCTCAGAAACAATGTTATCAGGGAGGTCATTACATCCGCATTTATATCATATTGTATTGACATACGACCATCAAGCACAACGCGGATACGTCGCTAATTAAAAAAGGATTAAAATCTAAAGTATCCGTCCGGCAATACTATACATATTATATCTATTGACTCCAAACATCTATTGTAATTAATAGCACCATCATATACATGAAAACTAAAAGACAAGATCTATTATTCCTGATATAGTTGTAAAAGACAAGAACGAGTCTAAGTGGAAGTCAGTGTCTTAAATGAGGTTGGGGTAAACATAGTCACGAAGTAGGTGATTACGAAATAGCCGATCGCGAGAAATACGATTAGTAAATAGTAAGGCGGTATTTACAAGACAAAGGAAACTGAAACCCGTTAAAGATTTCTACCATGCGAGTAATTATAAGAGCAGCCATGAACAATCTACAAATACATGGTATATCTAGTGAAAGTACGATACATAACAGAATATTTATCGGTTTGAATATATAATATTGGTGAATACATGGCATCCGTACGATCCACCATATAAAACCAGACAGAAATGATAATATATATATATATATATATATATATATATATATATATATATATATAGCTTAATGTAAAAGGAATAGAGAAAGTTCAATCCCATAAAGGAGACTTATCCCGATAATGCCAAGCTCAACAAGTATTATTGGAGCTTTTACACTAGGACAACAAGAGTATGAAATGAAGACACAAAACTATATATTGGTAGATATAGAATGGATCATTTATTGAATAATAGAATACGGGATTTGGGGGATAGAAGGTACTCTTTATGCTAGGGAGTTTCGAAGCCTGATGCTTCTCATCAGAAGAGTAGAAAAGGTGTTAGGTAGCATGGGGAAGATGCGGTGTCTAGCGTAAGGTTCATTAGGGACGAAAGAGTGTAAGAGACATTATAGAATGTTAAGGGAAGCTTTATTTTATTCTAAATAAATAAGGAGAAGCTTGTTATATATAGTATGATATATAATATATGGTATTTAACCTAGTATTGAGATTCAGGGGTATATGTTGTATGGTAAAGTAGGGGGTGTATTGTTGCTGTGTGGTAAATTATTTTGACGGTTTGTGGGGTGTCTATTTTCTATGGAGTTGGTTCTTTTGGTTTTGATTGGTGCCACCTAAACGGTAAATGGCGGCTATGAATTCTCTTATAATTTGAGGAAGGGTGTTTTAAAACTTAAAGGTAATACGCCGCAATTTCCCTATGCTACCTAGCACCTCCTCTACTCTTCTGATGAGAATCATTAGGCTTCGAAATGCCTTGGCATAAGGACTCCCTTCTACCCCTCAAATTTTGCCTGTATTCAATTATTAAATAAATGACCCATTCTATATCTACCAATATATAGTTTTATGTCTTCATCCCATACTCTTGTTGTCCTATTATATATATATATATATATATATATATATATATATATATATACATACACATATATATATATATATATATTATATATGTATGTATATATATATATATATATATATATATATATATATATATATATGTTATTTATGTTTGGTTTTGCGATACATTTTGTAATGAAATAACTTATTTACGAAAGTGCATTTTTACCTAAATGCGAGCTGGGAATAATTTCCCTTTAACCATCTTGGATCCCCGACATGGGGAGCGGCATACATATTTTTTTTAAATATTATATTTTAAAAACAGTTTATATATATATATATATATATATATATATATATATATATATATATATATATATATATATATATGGTGGACTGTGACATATATATATATATATATATGCGACATCTATATATATATATGTATATATATATATATATATATATATATATATATATATATATATATATATATATATATATATATATATATATGAATATATATATACAGTGATGATCATATTTATTTGCACGGTAAAATAAAAGTTAAATTTTGTCTAATAAATTCTAAAAAAGGGATTAAATTAAAGAAAATAACAAAGTATATTATGTATTTTAACTGGCCTTTCCGATGCAGCAATCGGATTTTAGAAAAAATAAATAACAAAGGAACAACAAACAATGGCAAAAAACCCTTGTTCAAAATTATTGGCACGATTTATTTAATAATCAATTGTATAGCCTTTGGCCTTGATTACCTTCCTCAGTCGCTTTTCATAGTTTACAACCAAGTTGTTGCACTCTTCAGTAGTAATTTTAGCCCACTCTTCCTGACAATAATCCTCCAATTGAATAAGATTCTTAGGCTTCCTTTGCATTACCCTCAATTTTAATGTTCTCCATAAATTTTCAATTGGATTAAGGTCTGGGCTTTGTGATGGCCACTCCAAAACATTAATATGATTGTCCTCAAGCCATTTCTTAGTCAGTTTAGCCGAATGCTTTGCGTCATTATCTTGCATGAACCACCAACGACGACCAAGTGAGAGCTCTTTAGCAGAGTCTTTCAGGTGTTCATCCAATATTGTAACATAATCTTCCTTTTTCATGCTACCTGTGACCTTAACAAGTCGCCCTGGTCCAGATGCAGCAAAGGATCCCCAAAACATCAAACTGCCTCCACCGTGCTTCACTGTGGGTATGGTGTTCTTAGGCAGGAAAGCTTCGCCAGATTTTCTGTAAATATAAGACACTTTATTATGGCCAAATAACTCTATTTTCGTTTCGTCAGTCCATAGAATACGTTTCCAGAATGCAACATCTTTATCAATATGACGTTTTGCAAAGGCTAGCCTTGCTTTCAGGTGCATAGGCTTCAATAAGGGAGTCTTTCTCGGACGACATGCTTTTAAACCAGCTCTCTTCCAAACTCTACCAACTGTATGTCGAGATACATTCACTCCAGAGGTGCTCTGTTCATCAACAATCTCCCCAACAGAGATCCTTGGGTTTTGTTTTACTTGTCGAACAATTTTCCGTTCATCTCTTGGGGAAAGAATCCTTTTTCTCCCTCTACCCTCTAAACTCATAACGTAACCTTGCGATTTGAACTTGTTTATTATGGCTCTAACAGTGGAGTTGGGAAGGTTTAGCTTCTTTGAAATCTTATCATAGCCCTCCCCATTGGTATGGCATGCTACAACAAGCTTTCTGACGTCTTCGCTGTTCCTTAGTTTTAACCATGGCGATTGAAAATTATAATTTAGTCACTTATAATAGTTTAAATAAATCGCTATCTAAAAATTATCTGAAAAAAATTATTCACTGAATTAGCGTTAAACAAGCATAATATGGCTATAAAAAAGTTCAGAAAGCACGTAAACCGGAAATTGATTGATATTATACTGATACTAAAAGAAAAACAAAGCCGTGCCAATAATTTTGAACAAGGGTTTTTTGCATTTATGTTTGTTGTTTCTTTGTTATTTATTTTTTCTAAAATCTGATTGCTGCATCGGAAAGGCCAGTTAAAAATACATAATATACTTTGTTATTTTCTTTAATTTAATCCCTTTTTTAGAATTTATTAGACAAAATTTAACTTTTATTTTACCGTGCCAATAAATATGATCATCACTGTATATATATATATATATATATATATATATATATATATATATATATATATATATATATATATATATATGGGCTGCGACGTTGTTTGGCTGTGGAATTTATATATATATATATATATATATATATATATATATATATATATATATATATATATACTAGCTGCACCCTGCAACGCGTTGCTGTGGCTCAATTTGGTGTAATGGAGAATTCTAATGAAAAGAGAAAATGCACATTTCTTATATTCTTAGAACAGCAATCCACTCCAAAAAGTAAAAAAAAAAAAAAAGCGAAAATGAAAAAAAATGTTACTATTGTAGAAATGGATCCTGATGTTCAGGATTACCGTCAATCAGGGCTTGGGCTCGCCCAACAATCAGTGGATAAAACTGAACGTAGCAAAAATGTTGAAGCGCTAAATGTTTTTTTCTTTTGTGTTTTTTTCTGTATACAAAAATGTGAGTTAGTAATTGATATTTGAGTGATGGGGGAGTGTTACTATACACAGATTCGAAAAAAGTTGTAAAAAACAAATAAATGAAAGGTAAGGTAAGTTATATTTCTACCTAACTGGATAATTGTTTAGTGTTTTAATGTAATGTAAAATGTTTAATCGGCTTGAAAAACAGAAATTCTTGCAGACTCTGTTGATTAAGTTAAGTTTGGGAAAGTAAGCTGAAAACTAAAAACTATAAAATGCAGTGTCAAAAACCCACCGAATATATGTTACTATGGCATAGGCTGACATAATCGGTGGGTTTGTAACAGTGTTTTGTATAGTTTTTTTAGTTTTAACTCACTTTCTCAAACTTAACGTAATCCACAGTGCCCGCCACCATTTGTATCTTTCAAATACACCGATAAAAAGTTTTTCAGGCCGACTAAACGTAACATTAAATGAAAAGGGTTTGTATTACTAAACACAGATACATAGAAGTTGTCAAAAATAAATATATAACAAATAAATGTTATCAAAGGCAAGAAAAGTTAATGTTCTACCTAACTGGATAAGATTGTAGTGTTTTTATGTAATGTATAATGTTTAATCATGCAGTGTTTATGGGTATATTTGAAAAATACAAATGGCGCCAGACTGTATCAGACACATTAAGTTTGGGGATATTTTGGGGAATTGAGTTTAAACTAAAAAAAACTATACAAAATACTGTTAGGAACTCACTCAATATATGTTACTGTGACGTAGGCTGACATATAATCAGTGGTTTAAAACCTTTGCTCGATAGAGGTGACGACTTTTAAGAGTCCCTTTTAATGATTACCTGGTTTGAGGATAGTTGTACAACTAAATGGCAAATCTGCTCCAAAAATCGGGCATTATTTTACTTAAAGGCCCGTCTCATGTTCCTATATAACAAAATATTTTATTGTAGATTTCGGGGTACTAAAAACGAATCTGCAAAACGTTTCCGTCGCAAAAAGAAAGTTTTCATGATATGAAGAAATTAGTTTTTCGAAAAGTGGGTGACCACTTTTCAATGTAAATTTAACTTAGAATGAGCACCCACATTCTGACTGATCTTTTTTGTTTGATTTCTTTTGCATTTTGCAATTTAAACAGGTAATTTTAAAGGATTTTCCAAGGGTAAAAAGAAAGTCCCCCTCCCAAAGAAAAATTGTAGCCACAAAGCGGGTGATCATTTTACGTTAAATTATTATGGAAAAGTGATCCTCCACTTTTTTAAACTAACATTTCTTCATATCTTGGAAACTACTCGTTTGCCTTAATTATAACCGTTATTTTCGTTTTCAGCGACCCCTAAAACCTATAAGAGTGGTAATTGTAAAGAAATTGTCGAGGGTGGAGTAATTCTTCATATTTACCCACCCCCACCCCAATAGGATAAGAAATGAAAAATTAGACAAATTTATTTTAGGTAGGTTTCGCAAGGAAAGCCTTTAAAAATAAAAAAATAAGATAAACAAATGATGCTAAATGGGTGCTTATTTTAAGTTAAATTTATATGGAAAAGTGATCGCCTACTTTTCGAAAAAGTAATTTCTTCATATCATAAAAACAATATTTTGCGACGGAAACAGTTTGTAGATTCGTTTTCAGCACACCGAAATCTACAAAAACATTTTTTGTTATATCCAAACGTGAGACGCACGCATGGAAAATTTTATCAAAAATCCGGGAGAAAATAGTGGGTTTGTATTACTGTACACATAGATTCGAAAACGTTGTCAAAAAACAAATATATAACAAATAAATGTTATCAAAGGCAAGATAAGTTACTGTTCTACCAAACTGGATATATTTTTCGTGTTTTTATTCAATGTAACATATTTATTCAGCTCGAAAAACATGCAGTGTTTACCGATGTATTGGAAAATTCAAGATGGCGTCTGATTCTCTCTTTAACACGGTAAGTTTGGGAAAAGGTGTTATAAATAAAAAAAAACTATACAAAATACTATTAAAACCCCGCCGAATATATTTAAACCTATGTCACGGTAACATATATTGAGCGAGTTTTTAACATTATTTAAGTCCAAGACTCGAGTTTCGCCCTCATTTAGGCTCATTAGTTAGACACATCCGAACTCAGGATTCCAAACCCGAGCATCTACCATGCAAGACTACCACTCTACCAAATGAGCAAACGCCCTGCAGACAAGAATTTCTATTAACCAACACAGATCAAGCAAACCACGTCGAAATCCGACTGTGAAATGAACCTACTTCGTCTCAACAAGGGACGCGGTCATCCAACCAGCCAATAACCCCAAGCCGATGTCTCACAAGTAGGAGTTTTAACTCGAAAGGACGATGCCATCCAGCAATGCTAACCAAGCGAGCAACTCATGATAGGAGTTTCAGAATGTGGGAGATTGTATATAATAAATTCCACAGCCACACAACGTCGCAGCTTACAAGATCCATGACAGTCAAAAACCGGAAGTCCAAAACTCGAGTTTCGCCCTCATTTGGGCTCATCAGTTAGACACATCCGAACTAAGGATTCGAAACCCGAGCCTCTTGCATGCAAGGCAAGCACTCTACTCTTTGTCAGAATCGAAAGACGTTTAAAAAACGATTGTATATTCGTATTGACTTTCTTAAGCTACAAAACTTAAAATATAACATCCTCCTTTATGTACTTACATATTCCACTGCGTTTCATGACTTATTTAAAAATTATTATTGAATTTCAAGTTATAATAAAGGTCGAAGGCTTCACCCTTCAGGTACATCCGCATTTATATCATCTTGGTTGACGTACGGCCATCGAGGATAACCTGGACTCTATTTAACTTAAGAAGGATGTAATTGTGTTAGGTACAATATAATATCGGGATACGGCATGAAAATTAGTGAAAAATACAGTACACTATATAATATACATGCATATAATCAAATAACATTATGAATACAACTGTAATAGCCTAGCGCCACTGTATCCCTGGTGTTCTACTGTATTCGCCTAGTAATACCATACACCCATCTATTGACCTCGAAATGAATTATCGCAATTAATGCCAACATCATATTTGTGGGAACTAAAAGGCAGGTATATATGAATTAATTGGATTTAATTATTGAGATTAGTTTTATTTATTAATTTTTATTTATTGCGGACTATTATGTTCATCTTTTCTTAGTTGTGTTAGGACGTTTCGGCCAACTATTCCTTTGGTATTCGTTGGGTGGAAATACCGACGGGATAGTAACGCTGAATCTCCTGACTGCATCCTCTGCCATTACTGCCTTTCGTAGTTGTTGTCGTCTCACCACGTTTTGGCCAAGTAAGCGTTGTGAATCAACAAAAAAAAAGAAGAGGATAATAGTCCGCAATAAGTGAAATTAATAAATAATAAAAATACCGTGAATTTTCAAGTTCATGAATGCATGAATTCAATCTTCATAATAATGAAATTCAAATGTTTTCAATTAAATTTTAATCAACTTTTATTCATGCTGTCGTAATAAATAATCAGGAGACATAATTTCGGGATGGATCCGTGTATTTCTAAAATATAAACATTAATCTTTAAATATTTTAAATAATATACATTCCTGGGTTCATTGATGACTCATATATGTTGGATCAAATTCAATGCATATGTGACATATATGAATTCCGAAATCGTCAATTCCGTCAATATCGTGATCCCAAGACATGTTAAGCTACTGAAAAGAACTTGAAATTTGATAATATTAATACAAATTACTATCAAAGATGCCGTTTATAAAATACGATTCGGTGATGCAATTAAGCTATCTCTTTATCTTAGCCCGAGAACTACAAGCATATGTCAATAATGTTTAATACCAACTGCTAATAATCGAACAAAACTGGATTTATTATGCATGTAAACCGCCAACCTTTGCTTTACCCACGTTACACTAAATTGGATAAAATATCGATTTATATATTTACATTGTTATTGAGAATTTAGTTTCGTAGGATTTAAGCCGTATACACTAATATATAAACACGCACATATTTATTTTCTGTGCAAAACAAAACCCTGATTTTCACTCGTTAATAACATCTCTGTCAATAGGGACAGGAGGTTGGCTTAAATTAGGAAAACATTGATAAAATTATAGATGATAGTTATTTCGTTTATTATGAAATAGCACCCGAATTTAAAAAGACTGAATTAAAAAAAAATAAGTGAGTTTAGGTAAACCATTTCTAAACTTTGATAATGCATGCGATTATTCTTTTTGTGAAACGACAACCTAATTATAACAGGGTATACACTTGGTCACCGTAAATAATATATCGTCTGCCAACTCTTACTGAAAAGGTTCTATTTTAGATATATTTTCTGGCATACAAGGTGCTTTCCATAAGTTTCCATATATTTGCATATGTGCAATTCTGTTGATAATTTACGTATGCAACTCTAGTCAACATCGAATTAATCTTCTCCGATTGCAATGCACATGTTGTATCGATTCAACAACATTTGGAAGGTCTCATACATATCCTATTGTGTAATGTTGTTTTAATAAGCCTCATAACAAACTCTTTTATCTCATTAATTTTCATATAAGGACAACATTTATGGTTTCCTTTTGCGTAGAGAATAATAAAAAATCACAGGTAGCAAGGTCCGGATATAACAGTCTTGATACAATCTTTGTTAAATAGTCTGTGACATCTTTCTAAAATAGTCTGCCAGTAGTGTTGGCAAATAACAAATAGGACCCTGAACAGAAGTGTGCGTTCTATCCCAAATATTATCAATGGACCAGAGGTCATCTCCTCAGCTTCAGACAAGCCCAAACTATTTGCAAAGAACGTTGCACCTAATTCTACCCTATGCGACGAAGGCCATCAACTCTCCATATTTCCTCCTATAACACAGAGCACGCTAGGTAACATACAGATATCCGTGCATCAGGTCGACAATCTTATCAAAAACCTTGATTCCAGCAAAAGTAGCCGGCCCTGACGGAATTACAATTTTAGTGTTAAAAATGCTTCAACCGGAACTTGCTCCCATACTTACGAAACTGTTTAAGAGCTGCTTTAAGGAGAAGTGCTTTCCGACTCCCTGGAAAACCTTATCAGTTTGCCCTGTATCTAAGAACTCAGGTGATCAGTCATATCCTTCTCAGTACAGACCAATAAGTCTCCTGTGTGTTATGAGTAAGTTGCTGGACTCCATATTAAATAGAGAAATAGTGAACCGCCTCAGCAGGAATAACCTTCTTAGTGACACACAATATTCGTTCAGTTATGCAAGATCTACCGCAGATGTGTTGACGGTTATATCTCACAGGATAAGTGAATCTCTTGACAAAGGCTTCCTTTCTAGGACAATTGCTCTTGACATATCAAAGGCCTTCGACATGGTATGACATAAGGGTCACAAGATTTCTAGCTACGGTATAACTGGAAATGTTTTCTCAATCATAAAATCATTTCTCTCAGATAGGCTCATAAGAGTAGTGGTTGATGGACAAAAATCGGAGGCCTGCAGTATTAATGCGATAGTCCCTCAAGGGTCAATCCTAGGTCCAACTCTCTTCCTGATTTACATCGATGACCGCCCAAAACGCATACTTAAATCATTCGTTGACATCTATGCTGATGACCCGACCATCTACGGAAACACATCAAAGGCGGTAAATGACAAAGCTCTCACTGATTCTCGCTCATCTGATCTCGAGCGCGTTGTTCAGTGGGTGAAGACGTGGCTGGTTACCATTAATCCATCAAAGACCAAACTCCTATCCTTACATCATCAAAGCTCTGATCCACATCTGGCATCAATTGGGGTGGATGGCTCTCGTCTGGGAGAGGCCCCGCGTTTTTACAAGCTTCTGGTCTTGACCTTTGCTCCTGATCTGAAATGGAACACGTACATCAAGTCTGTCGCCAAGGTTACTGGAAAGATGGTGGGATCCTTCTACCGCTCCAGAAGATATGTCACTACTGATGCAATACTCTATCTATATAAAAGCCAAGTACGTCCAAGAATGGAATACTGCTGCCATATCTGGGCAGAGGCTGCTAAAAACAGCCTATCCTTCCACAAAAGAGACGTTGCGAGCGTATCCTCTTTTGTATCGTTATTTCCATGGCAGGTGCTCGTCAGAACTCCAATCTCTGGTCCCCCTTCGCCAATCTTTCACGAAAAACACCCGTCTAGCTGAATCCACTGTGAAAAATTACCCCCACTCTATATCTGTGCCTAAATCAAAACGTGGATTCCATGAACAAAGCTCCTTTCTTGAACTGCACGCCTGTAGAACTCTGTTCCGTCTGCGTGCTTCCCACCTGACTACAACTTTGATATGTTCAAGTCCAACGTTAACAAATTCCTAATGAACCGCCCCTTAAGTAAACACTTCATCAAATCTCCACACTAACGTAATGTACTTGCAATAACCCTTATCCCTGAGTGGCTTCCGGGCCTTGATAAGTGGTGACGACTGTGTAAAAAAAAAGGATGGAGGACTATTGGGATAAATTTCGCGCAAATGTTTCGCATCTTCAGTTCCGTGCTGATTACTGTGTGAACAGTTCCCACACTGACATCAGACTGTGGCCTCATTATCTCTACAGACACACGACATTTCTCAGCGCTGACATAATTTATTTCAGTGCCAGTTTGGAAACTGTACACGCAATTATTCGCGAACATCCGCAGATGCGGATGATTTGAATAAATTAACCAATCCACAACTCTATTATGTCAATCCAGATGTGATAACCCGTAGTTCAGACTTTGCTCTCTATTACTTAAGAATAATACCTAGGAAATTCACTGTGACGCTCAGAGAGGAGGAATTCCATGTGGCCTAACAAATGTATGTAAAAAGATACAGGTGGATTACAGTCAACGAACATTATAGCAGAATGGACTAGAGTTTCCTGTGTGTACCATCAATACAATTGCCCATACGAAACATATCTGGGAACTTATTGAAAACATCACATATATACCAATGATGAACTTGTTTATAATAGAATTTCGATCACCAATCAAGCAGATGGAATAGTGGCATTTGCAACGTACCTAATGTGCCATTGAATTCATTATCAGAAGGAAGAAAGCACAACAAAGTGACGCTGAAATGAAACTCACGAATAAAATTTCAAAGATAATTGTTTAATTATTTCTTGATAACATTTTTTATTTTCCAATTTTTTCGTAAAACATTTAAGATAGCAGAACACAGAACTCTCGTTTCTTTTATCCAATAATTTCGATAACAATTTAGTTTGATAAAAAAAACAACCCCCAAGTGTTTGAACCGACTACAAAATTATTATCTTTAAAAACCATTCAGTAATATTTTTTTTAGAATTTATTATTTAACAACTTGTTTATTAGAGGGAAACAGTCGTAAACTTAAATACAGGTGGACCCATTAGACTCTTTACGTTTTTGAGATAGCGGATAAATCATCTGTATTGGATTAATCATTCTGACTACTGTTTTCACTTTTTTCATTTTAGCAACCTTCTTGTCGATGTAACTTTCGACCTTCTTCAGATGTATCTTATCGAATTTCGGAATTTTTGAATCGGAAAAAAACAATCACTAAATATAAAATACGTGGTGGTAATTTATATACATCTGCAGGTTGAAACTTCAATTTTCACTGAAAATGTCACTCAAATATAATTTCAATTTTTTAAAGACTTATTCCACGTCCTGGCTGACGAAATGGAGCATACAACCTCTGTCTACTAAATACAGTGGTTTCTATAATATTTCCGTGCAGATTTCCGATTTCAATAAAAGCATTTCCGATTTCGGCCACATAAGCCTGAAGACAATCGGATGCTCCATAGATCGAAACGTTTTGAGCCAAACATTCACGAACAGAACAATAGCGAGGATAATCGTATTAAAACGTGCACTATATTACGAAATATTCCTAGTATTTCCTGCAAGTATTAGTCATCCAGATCTGATTCAGTTCTTTACTTTTCTGAAAATGGGAGAATAGTATTTCTGGTTCATACAGTTAAACTATGACACAGAACGGGTTTTAATTGACTGGTACACCCTAATTAACCTGATTACCGGCGAAGCTGTTTAATTATCCTACCATGCCGAAAATACCTCTTTGGATTGATTTATGTAGGAAGTTCTGGGAAAATATCTTTGCTCTTGCTAGGTTTAATTTTAAGGTATAAAAGGAAAAATGTTATATAAAGTAGGTGTAGCACAGCGAGTATTAAGGATGTTTAACCATGTAGATGGGTCGTATGACTAGCACTGTCGGCATATCAGTAATTATTTTTCTTTGGGACAATGTTCTATCTTAAAAAGTGCGAAACAAGTTGCGCTCCCTTGTAGTTGTTACTTCGCATTTTAAAAAATAAAGAAGAGGATTTGCTAGCCTATATCTACTGCTACGGTATATTTCTGATTGAACAAATGGTTATAGCTTATAAATCCCCATGAACCAGTTGCTATAAGACTTATGAAATGACTGTCCGATTTTTATCACTTCAAGTCAGAAGGAACACAGATCAGCAGGAATTACTTAAATCTTATTTCACAGCTGTTGGTTTTCAAAAATGCTACCTAAACTTGGGAACAATTAAGAAGAATGATATGAAATAAAATGTGTTAAACTTGATACAATGCCGCGAAAACGGATGGAATACTTCAGACTACTGTTGGACTATCTTGCATTCGTCAAGAATCAGCTTTTGAGTGGCTTACAAAAGTCAAGGAGGGGGATGAGTGTGAGGGATGATGAGAATTGTAGGACGAGTAAAAAAGTCATAACACCAGGGTTGATTGGATAAATATAGTATTTTATGGGTAAGGACCGTTTGAGGAAAATGTGGAAACTTTACACACAATAATTCTCGAGGAACTAAAGATGCGGAAAATTTGTGCGAAGTTTGTCTCAATGTTCCATTCAACAACTCTATCGTTGTCGCATCCTATTTGACCAAGATGGGCATCAAGAAAGTGTGTCACCATTGCTATAATCCAGAAGTTGCTTACTACACATTTTTCTTTTTTTATTTAGCTCACGGAAAACATTAGAGATTGACTTTATCAAACAATTGAGAGGGTGAAAGAGGCAAGCTGACAATAGGATAACAATAGTGTATTCCAGAAGTTGTTGGAAGGGTATACAAGGTAATTGCCGCAAGAGATTATTTAATAGGACTAGATTTTATATTTTTACTATCAGTAAAAGTGCCCTGAAGAATTAAAATCTGGAAAATTATTGAAGGTATCCCTACATTGGATATAGAAAAAGTATTTTACTTAATGTGGAAATAAGGAAGTGCTATTCTGGTCTACAGTTGGGAACCTCCTACAAATTACCGTTTTTTTATAATATTTTTGCATTCCTGGACTACTGTGTTTATCTTAGTAAATATTTTCAAATCGTGGACGAATTACTTGATTCCATTCGTTGTATCCTTAATACTCATGCTTTAAGTGCGCCGGTTCCCCGAGCCTCTTTTTCATTCACCTCTGCGAGTTTTTTTTTTTAAGTTTTCCATTTTTCATTTTCTTCCCTTCCTGCTCTTTCTTTAAAGAAGAACTTAGCCATTTAAGGCATTCAAAATAAAAAAAACGAAAAGAAAAAAATATTGCTGTCCTTCGAGATCTTTGGCTTCTCACGCGATCTCGAAGTAGCCTCCTGTTCGATTCTGCCTTTCTTCCTTTTCTACCGCGGAATTTGAAACGATCCGAGGGGTGTGCCATAAATAATGCCCCTGACCCACTTCCCATAGTTGTAGAGCAACGAAACTTGGCACAGTTATTAGTCTTTCTCTACATAGGAACCACCCAGAGTAATGCATGTCTTCCTTCGTTTGGTGCAGCTCTGGAGAATGCTTTTGTAATACAACCCAGGGTGATCCTCCAACCACGACGTGATTAAGAAATCAAGGCTGCATAATATGAGAAACGCTTTCCTTTCAAAAACAATTTCATCGCTGGGAAGATGTGAAAGTCAGAGGGTGCAAGTTCAGAAGAGTAGAGAGGATGGGGGAAATTTTCATAACCACACGCCTGTGCTTCTGATCTTGCGATATGCGAGTTGTGGACCGGGGCGTTGTCCTGCAGGAGGAGGGTACATGTTTGAATTCACGATGCCAGCGTTTTACAAGGTCATATGATGGGACATTATTACCATCAGTTTCTTTCATTTCATCAATGGTCTCCTGTGGTGTGCGTCCTTTCAAATGCAAAAACCGGATCACTGCTCGACATTCAACAGGCTCCATTTCACGCTTGACTCAGTTCAAACACCTTTAAAACAGAAACCACAATTAGTTCAGAGCTGTAATTTGCCACATAACCTGTAGAGATATAAATCATTGCACATCCAAAATTTCAGCTAGATCAGACAACTGGAAGTGGGTCAGGGACATTACTAATTGCACGCCCCTCGTAGGCACGGCCTTTCTTGACTCCCCGAACTGGGCTACCCCTCGTTCTTAGCCATGACGTACGTTAGAATATCCCTTTATTCCTCGCTTTGTGCTCTTTTATCGGCTTTCCCTTCCTGTCACCGCTATGAAAACACGTGAATTTTTTTTAATGTTTATTTAATCCAGTGTTTAAGTTCTATATACAATTTTGAGAAATTCTAATTTATTCTCTCCTTCTTCGCTCGCACAAAACTTATATATTTTCTCAGACTTTTATTTCTTACATTTATTTTGTTGCCGCTTGTGCAGTTTATGCGCACGGTCTAAAATAACAACCTCCGGAGAAAAAAGAGACATAACTGCTCTGTTCTTTCAACTAACAATTTAATGAAAGAGAAAACGACATTGTTTAACTTCTCCGGACTTTCACCTATCAGTTGATTGAAGGGGAGAAAAGATATCCTAGAATTGATTAATTCGGAATCCTATCCAAAATACAATTTATTTTCATTTATTATTTCTTTCTATATAATTAGTTTTTCTCCTGTTAATTTTTTTTTGTTTCATTCTTGTTTTAGATTTTTTTACCAAAGTAATAAAACGTTTTCAACGTAATAGTTATTTTCGTTGTGTTAATTCGAGTTTTCCTGTCTGCCCAACACACGCTTTCTGAAGTTTGACTGCTAGAAAGTATTTTAGGAATAACTGCCGCGAGTCAGGTACACCATTCAATAGTCCATGAAAATTTTTGAACTGAAGAGAAATAATCCCGAGTTCCACAGAAATATGTTTGTGCCAGGCATGATAAATTTATAGAACGTTCTAAGTTACATAGACCATTGTGACGATTATGCTTCCAGTGAAAACTACTGTTTCTTGAATAATGGAGATATAAGGGAAGTGTTCCCTGACACTGCTATGTCTAGCTGGTGAAAAATTGTTTAAAATTATTTATATTTAATCATTTTCTTTACTATCGTATAATTTTGCTAAACGGTTTAAAAGTCGTAGTCGGTCACAAAAAATATTTTAAGTGTGTTTAAGACAAAATGAATAATCCCGTTGACACATCGATTTCTGCTAAATACCTTAAGCTGAACAGCGTTTAACCTGTTAGTATTAAAAAAGTAAGCGGAATCGGGAATCGAAAAAATCGGAACGTTTTGGGGTATCGGAATCGGTATCGAAATCTGAAAAATCCGTGCATATCTTTCGATGCCTATAACGCATCTTTTAATCGGCTTTTTTATTTGATTTTATTTCTACACCTAACAGTAATACGTGGATTCACAGATGTTTGACCAAAAACACTTATGGTAAACAAAAGAATCCTCAAGTCTAATTCTTACTTATTTTTAAAGAATATATTTTGAATCGCATTGTGCATTCATTTAACTGACCTATTTAATATTTAGATTTCTAAAAGAATGGAAAAACGACTCTTTTTCTGACATAAATAATATTTATCTATTCCTAATAGAATTAACAATAGACTTACTTTCTAACATTCCATTTTTCATTATCTTTAACACTTGCCATCAGGGTTCGAGTCTAACCTTATCTCAAGATCATTTTCCCTTATCTAGTATGTCCTCTTACTTAAATGAGAAGGGGCAACATATTCATGTAATAATATCAGGAGTAAGAGTAAACAAAATATTTGATAAATAACGGCCGTCGGATGTCTATTGAGGCAACACGTGCACAGTCTGATGTCAGTGTGGGAACTACCAATTATTCACGTGGAACTGAAGATTCGGAAGGTTTGGCTATCTCTAAAACCTTAGTAAGAGTTTTTGACAAATTTCACATCAGTAGAAATCTGTTATGCGTTAACACCTAATAGTACTATATTATAGGGTTTGTGTAACAGATAGCGCCTGCGCTTTTATTCGAGCGTCAAGTATGAGAATCCTAAGGCTGCTCCATCTTTGTTAGAAACTATTAAATCAAGATGTGCATCAATGCAGTTCATCACATTTCCTATAGTCGAAACATTGCTTTGTGTGTCTTTTGGTTATTCCCTTAGCTCACTGGAAAACAATAGAGGATGTCGTCATTAGAAAAATGTCGTCATAAGAAAAAGGAGGCTGCAACGATAGTCTGTGACACACGCACACAAAAGGGTTTTGTTGAAGCTTTCTAAAATATTATGGAACAGTCAAGAACAAGTCTAGTATTTCTTAAATAAGTATATTACCTTAACCAATAACATGATATATTTTCTTTCTATTAACACTCGATAAAAAACAGACCTATGAATATTTTTTTATACTTCTGATATCAAATTCAACTTTTACAAGTGTGCCGGTGGCAGTTTATATTTCATCGTCCCGTGCTAAAACGAAAGTTGTAATATAAAAAAACGTGATATGACGATTTGTCATTCGTATTCTTTTCATTCTTCGGACTACTTTTTAAATGTGGGTGTCATTGTCACAACGTTTCGATCAATGTTACTTGCGACGCGTTTACATGTGTATTTTTAGAACGTTTAAGCCGATGTACACTTTGACCTTCGCCAAAACTTCTGTCCTACTGATAATACGAATAACTTGTATAATATTTGCGTTCTATGGATATTCGTCGTATATGGCCGACTCACCGTTAGCTCACCAAAGTTAAGCGAAGCAGATCCCGGTAATACTTGACATAAAATAATCGAATTATGTCTAATTTTCACAACTAACAATTACAACGCTTTTGTCCAGATGTGAACTGTGCAGTAATTTATCCTTAACCTCGACTGACCTTCTCGTCTTCATTAGTGGTAACTCCTCTATAAAAAAACAAATGTTATATGTGCTCTGAAGGCTGCCGTTTGATGGAAACGACTAGATTATTTTTTTTTGCGAGAGACAGGTTGTAATTAAATAAAACAACGCTTTCACGATCCTGAGAGTTTTAAAAAACATCCATATTTATCGTCAACTGCTTTAAAAAATGTACTCCAAATATAATCATTGCAGCTTTTTTTAAACAGCAACATTATTGTGTATATGTTTTGTTTTTGTTTACAGGAAATTCTCGTATATATTCAATGGGGTGGCTATCTCTAAAACCTTAGTAAGGGTTTTTGACAAATTTCACATCAGTAGAAAGCTGTTATGCGTTAACACCTATTAGTACTATATTATAGTTTTTGTGTAACAGATAGCGCCTGCACTTTTAATCGAGTGTCAAGTATGAGAAATTATCGAGAAAATATTCCTCCCAAAGGCGATCAGCCTGGTTTTGTTGTTGTGGGAGGCCATGTTAGTGATGTTCTCAACGGACGACCAAATAAAATAGTCCAACGGGTTCAGGTCGGGGAGAAAGGGGCAGAGAAATTAGGGTGCAAAATCGTACCACTCCTTCTGAAGACAGGCCTCGATCGCTTTGGATTTGTAGGCCAGCGCTGAGTGCAGATGTCACACACAGGGTGGGCCTGCCACCAGCTAGCTGATTGCAACAGTGGACCTCCACACTCTTCAGATCGTCCAGGTATACTTTTCTGTCCATTTTCAAACCGACTTCGAAAATGTGAGGATATATTATATAAACCTTAGTTGAAACAATTCCAAACGCAATAGCAGTTGCTGAAAACTTTGTTCAGCTGTGACCTTAAGTGTGAAGAAAACCTAATGTGCAGGGTACAGGGAATGGTCTGTTTTCATGTCTTGAAGCGGTAGAGATCATGAGTTGTACAGCGGCACATCGCTGACCTCGCTCGTTGAACATTGTTTAATTTTTAGACATTATAGAAGGTTCGTATCGCTCTTAGGATTTGTACACAAACAGACTCTAGTAGATACTGTGCATGATAAAATTAAGTAAACGTGTTTTCATAAAAGGAAAATGGTTCCATATCGTATCTTCTAGGACGAGAATTTTATCGCTCCACCCTTTAAAATTCTGGAAAAGAAAGTGGGATAAGATGCACAAACGATTAATAAAACTAAATTAACAATTTCTCATAACTTATATGAACACAGAAAAGATCACTATTGATATACTCGACTTTCATTTTCCTAATGAAATGCTAAACAGTTGAAATAGATATTTCCAATGTTGTATCATTTCGTCGTCGTTTAAACACGTCTCATATTCATGAATGAATTGGAGCTTTAAGAACGAGAATTGCGTCGACTAAAGTATCACGATCAGAAAGAGTTATGATAATACGCCCATTACGAGCTAAATTACATGAAAAGCACAGAAAATATAAAGCCTTGCATGTATAATTATTAACGATATTGATCGGGTTTGAAAGATGAATTGATCCGAGTCTCCAGTTTTCCTTTCATCCTGCATCGAATAAAATTATAGTTCAACAACAGAACGCAGGAAAAATCAAAGATCGACATATCAAACCGAACCAGAATAGCATTTCAACGACTTTATATATATATATATATATATATATATATATATATATATATATATATATATATATATATAATGGGGGGTCACCAAAAATGTGTACTTTCTAACATTATTATATATTTTGATTTTTCTATTGAAAATTGTGTTTAGATCATTGTAGTAATGTTTTTAAATCATTGAAATCGTTTTTAAAGCGTTTCAGAGTTTCTGTGAAGCGTTCTCTTCAGAAACTATTTAAAATGTTTAAGATGTATTCAAGATGTGTTAAAAATGTAATAGAAAATTTTCGTAGTTCATTTGAAATGTTTCCGAGAGGTGGAAATATGTGTAAATGATTCTACTTTTCATTCGTATGTTCAATTTTTATTACTGGTTCATTGGGCTGGACTGTGGTCACTGGTGTCTTATCTCTCTCTCTCTCTCTCTCTCTCTCTTTCTATTTATCTTTCTTTGTTTTTTTCTCATTCTTTTTCCTTTTTTTACTCTTAGTTGAGTGGCGGTGAGGTGGCCATTGATACTTGGTCAACTGGTTGCATAGGGTAGGATATGTGTGCATGTGTGTGTTTTCTTTTATTGGGTTGAAGAATGTACGTTCTGTTTTATAGTATTATAAACTTATTTGCTTTCCGACGAAGGTAACTGTGATCCAAGGTCGTTACTAATGTGTGTATGGTATGCGGGGGGCCAGCTCCTCTAAAATAAGGGTAGGGGTGTTTTCATTCAATTATGATATTTACTTTTGGATTCTTAGAGTTTAGTATTGTGATTTTTGGTTTCACTCTTAAACTGTTCGGGTATTCTTAACATTATGTTTTTTTTAGATAAAGAGGTGTGTTTATAAATATATATAGGGGATTTTTTAATGTTTCTATTTATTTGTCTCCCCATGTTGGTAGAGCCAGACCCAGGATCGGTTACTAGTGTTGGGAAGATCTCATTCCCAAGAGGGGAGCAATTGGAGGGGGAGTAGGTATTGGAGGGGGATGATAGAGGGAATTATAGTTGTCTCAGTCATGAGGGGGTTCTCTTCAACAGACTGAGGAGGGAGCGAGGTGTTTGAACAGATATTATACTATGGTCGTAGGTGTTTCCTAGTGTTGTTGGTTTCGAGGTTAAGTAGGGTTGGTATTGCTCAATGTGTTGTATTAGAGACAGGAGTGTTATGTATGTGTGTGGCTGTATGCGTGTTAATCTATGTGTGTGTTTTAATGTGTCGGTTCTGATTAATGTGTGGGTGTATATATATATATATATATATATATATATATATATATATATATATATATATATATGTACGTGCGTGCGAGTGTGCATTGCATTTCATGTTTTTGTGTGTTGATATTAGGCTCTGATTAGTTCGGGAGTGAATCTTGTTATAAAATTTTTTTCCTGTGTAAGTAAATAAAAATAAGTGTCTGTTTGGAAGATTGGCATTATTTTTAAGCTATTTCCACTGCATGTGTGTACGTGTTTTGAAACAGAGAAGTGTCTGTTATCTACAATTTTGATGTTGCTCGTATGTAAGGCCACTCTTTACTGAATTTTTTGGTGGCGCCTGTGTAGGATTTGCTGCATGTTGTGCATCTAAGGGCATATACTACATTTCTGGATGTGCAATTTAAATCCTTTCTAATTTTGAATGTTGGTGTTGGGTTTGAATAAACAAATGTAAAATCAAATTGAAGAATACAGTTTAAATTCCTGGAAAAATATTAATTTTAACCTATCTCAGACTAGACACCTACATAATCCGACTTCTACAAAGTTTAAAATGACTAAAGATAATTCATGTATATAAGTATGAAAAAAAATGCATGAACTAAAATACTTAACCAGAAATAGACTAAGCACTTGCAGAATGATGGAATACTGCTGCCATATCTGGGCAGGAGCTGATAAAAACAGCCGATCCTGCCTTGACAGAGTACAAAATAGACTTCGTGGCTTAGTGGGGGATGCCCTTTACTCTACCCTGCAACCTCTCTCCCACAGAAGAGACGTTGCGAGCCTATCCTTGTTTTATCGTTATTAAAATGACAGGGGCTCGTCTGAACTCCAATCTCTTGTCCCCCCTTGCCACTCTTTCACGAAAAACACCCGTCTAGCTGAATCCACTGTGAAAAATTTCCCCACGCTTTATCTGTGCCTAAATCAAAACGTACATTCCATGAACAAAGCTTTTTTCTTAGAACTGCACGCCTGTGGAACTCTGTTCCGTCTGCGTGCTTCCCACCTTACTACAACTTGGCTATCTTCAAGTCCAATGTTAACAAATTCCTAATGAACATCCCCTTAAGTAAACCCTACATCAAATCTCCGCACTAACGTACTGTACTTGCAATAACCCTTATCCCTGAGTGGTTTCCGGGCCTTGATAAGTGGTGATCAACGAGTAAAAAAAGTCGATTTCACAAGAGTCTTCAATTTTAAAATAGAATTTAATTATATAAGTATGAAAAGAGTAAACCTTAACTAGAATTATGTAAATAGAAAACGGGGATTTGCTGCTTACCATTTAGCTGTTTCGGAGATTAAAAAAACAGCACTGCTTTTAAATACATGGTTCTACATTGGATAATACAACTTCTCGAATACAAAAATGTAAAATACTACAGGTCCTATTTTTACTAAAATATAAGAACAAAATATAAAAATAAATTTTTAAATTAAAAAATCAAATGAGAAAAGGAAAAGATAAACTATTATTAAGTAAGTTTAAGATTACAATATCTATTCAGCGACATGTTTGCAAGCATATAAATGTTATGAGAATAAAAATGCATAAAATAATAAGTACATTACGTCCAGAAGGCAAATAGGTATATATATATATATATATATATATATATATATATATATATATATATATATATATATATATATATATATATATATATAGGTTTGGACGATTAATCAAAATCGGAATCGGGAATCGGAAAAATTGGAACTTTTGGGGGTATCGGAGTAGGGCAAATTTGAGCCTTATTTTCGATTTCGATATCGATTCTTTATTTCTTTCGTGGAAATTATAAAGAGACAAACACAGATGTTTTTATTTATTTAACCGAACCAGAATTTATGGGTCTGGAAATATAAATAATCATGAGTTCACTTACTTTTATTGCCTAATTGAATTCCATTGAAAAACTTACACTTATGTTAGCACCTAGGTGATGAAATCAATACGTTACCCCTCAGTGTTCACAGTTAGATCAAAAGGGTTAAACCACCCTTGACAAGCTTTATTTTAAACTTTTCCGAAGCCAATCTTGTCTGGTATTTTCTGGAATAGTCATCTTTTAAATAATCCTGTTTTATCGCATGCATTTACTTTTATTTGCCATAACCACCTCATAATAAGTTCATCCAAAATTTGGATAAAATGTGAACGTTTATCAAATTATAAAAATAAATTATATGTACATTAAAAGGTGCCTGAAAAACTCGACCACGAAAGACTCGTCCATGAGAAAAACGTCCATTTTTTGCTAGGAAGATAAACTTGTTTATTCTCGAAAAAATATTGATTTTCCAACCGTGCTTGACGAAGATATTGTTTTTCAAAGAGACTACACCTCCATAATATTTTAAAGATACGTGTTTACTGTAGTTTTAAAAAAAAGATAAAATCGATTTTCTGAGTGATCGTTTTATACCTAGTTTTGTAACATTTTAGTGATTGAACTTATTTTAAAACTATTATTCAGTTAAAAAAACAAGTAGTGTTCAGTGTTACTTAAGAACAAAAATAATGATCGACATGAGAAGTTAACATCTTGGCAGTCTGAATAATTATTCAAATATAGAAAATTAAAGCAAATACTGAGATATTGCTTTTAAAAGAGCCCCCCCCCTCTCTACCCAAAGAAATAAACTATTAATATATTTTTTAAAATATAATTAAGGGAGAAGGAAAGTGTTGTGGGGTACAAATAATCTCTGTGTGAGAACTAAGTAGAATTAATCAGTCCTATGGATACCACTGATTTCAGAGACTAAATCGGAGACATTCATGCCATGTTTAACCGCATACTACGAACACTTTACTGGCTCCTGCATTCTTTATGATAAATACATATTATATTTTATACACTTGTGGTTCCTTTCATTTTTGATCCCTAGCACGAGTCTACAACAGAAAACTTTTTTAAGAATCATATCGCCCTTAAAATCAAGACAATAAACAACAAAATTAAAGTAAAAAGATTGTTGTAATAACGGGAGTAGATATTTTCGATAAAATTGATAAAGAAATTTCGTTATTTATTACTTTTTTTCTTAATGGTTTAGCAATTTTGACGTAACAATCAAAACTCTATTCGTCGTTGGATTTAAAAAAAAATAGTAATCGTGGTTTTTCATAAGTAATTCGCTAAATAAAAATGTCCAAATAAGTTTTTTTTTCTTTCTCCGTAGAAATGTCTTTTTAAGACGTAATGAAATTTAGCGCACTGATGAAATGTTCGAACCAAAATGTCGGATTAATATCTGGCGTCCTGGTCTCCTGGCGCTCTTCCCTAACAAAACCACAGTATTTTACGTTGAACCAAATCTTCAACTTAATAATAAAATGATTACTTTTCTCTTCCTCTGGTTTTTTTTTAGCTTTTCACACATAATCACTTACAAAAGTAATATTTAAATTTGAAATCGGGAATTATGATTATTATCATTATTGTTGTTGTTTTTGCTGTTATTAATATCATTATTATTATTATTACTATTATTATTATTATAATTATTTGCATTTCGTTTTTGTTTTCTGTGTTTACAGCAAAGCCAATCAATGTAATAATCCACCAAATTTTGATAATTAAAATAGAACGATAAGTTTATTCATAGTGAGAAGGAACAAAATAGTGAACAACGCCCGCGCCCTACCCATGTAAAAATTGGTTTCCAAATAGTAACATTGTTCGTAATAATGGGAGGAGACGGTGTTAAAGATGTTGTTCTTACATCGTTTTCCCATTTTGCCTATCAATTGTCTATTATTTTCAACTGTTTATGAAAACTTTAAAGTAGCATGTTGTACACTAACGACGAATTGATAAACTTTGGGTTTTTTTTTTAAGATCAAAATAACTTTTATTGTTTTACAATTTTTACTCAATTACAAAGAAAAGTATACACGAAAATTACACGGGGGTTTATGTAATAACTTTAAAAAAAATACCAAAAAAAAAAACTTCAAATTGAGGAGGCAAAAAGAAAGTCCGCACAAATGTAACTTTAGGACATTAATGCAACATTAGTACAACAGAAACACAATGAACTAGGTATTATTTAGTAGCATAGCCCTTCTTCAATTTGACAGCCTACAATCTTTGGGGAATTCCTTGAATTAGACTGCAGCAATACTCCGGAGAAAGGGCATCCCACTTTTCTTTAATTTTTGTCCCGAGTTCTTTCTAATTTAAAATTTCATCATTGCGTAGCTGATGCTTGCTGTAATGCCATACGTTTTCGATAGGATGGAGGTCTGAAGATTGTACATATTTATCCAAACACGGAATATCATGCTCTTCCAGGAAACTCTTGACATTGCCAGCTGTGTGAATGGGAGCGTTATCCTTCATGCAGATGGGATTATCATCCATATTCCGACCAAAGTAGGGTAGAAAATGATCAGTCTACTTATAAATGTACTCGGTGCAATCAATTCGACCTTCCAAGCGAACTATAGACCCTGGACCATTGGTACTAATTATGCCCTACACCAATACTTAACCTCTACCACCTTGCTGCGTTGAAACTGAGCACCTAGGATAAAATGTTTCGTTTTTTCTCTGGCGGACGTACTACCTACCATTACTGCTTAGCCTTTTTAATTTGCTTTCGTTAATAAACAGCTCTTTTGACCAATATGAGAAGTAACGACCTTCATTGCATCTGACGAAGTCCAGACGGCGCTTTCTGTTATTTACAGAAATCATTGGCTTGCATCTTGCAACATATCCTAGCAAATTAAGTTCCTTTAATCTGTTCTTGAAAGTAGAAAGAGGGCACTTTTTAACAAGATTGCACTGTTGTTGGATTAGGGAGACGTTTTAATCTGTTTCCTAGGTTGCAAATCTTGATAGCATTGTCTTCCCTGTTAGAAATAACTCTAGTACGACCAGATTTCGAGGCATCACGGCCACTGCCGATGTTTTGGTGCTTTTGCACAGTCATTCGTACCGTTTTCTCATCACATTTCCATTTGCAGCCGATTTCTCGATTGGATAACCCAGAAATGGTGGAGATTAATAAGCTCCTGAAGATTACATAAGAGGAACGTTGCATATGAACTAAATGTACGTTGTATAACCTGAAACAACAGCGATTAGAGATGCTTTGTTGTCTGTTGGCGGATATTTTAAACTGGTTTAGGGGCGATAATTTAAGCTTGTTTTTAGAGAATTTGTTGTTGCAGAGTTTCTTTTTGCCTCCTCAATCGTAAGTAATTTTTAAATTAACGTGAACACAAGACTATTTCAATTAAAAGTGAAATATGAATAGGTGAAATTATGGAGGAATAAAAGGCAAATAAAATGAGGTATATGTTGTTTGAATTTGCATTAAATTTAGCTTAAATTTGCAGTTTTTGAAAAACATTACAAGTTCGGACTTTCTTTTTGCCAGCACAATATATGTATATATACAGGCTGTCCACAAAGTCTGGCTACATTATGTAGCCAGTCTTCGTCGAAGCATCCTCTATATTATGTAGCCAGACTTTGTGGGCACCCCTCTCTCTCTCTCTCTCTATATATATATATATATATATATATATATATATATATATATATATATGTATATATATACGCTCGTGCGCGTATGTGTGCATTGTTCCCACAAAACCTGGCTACATGAGTGTGTGTGTGCGTATATATATATATATATATATATATATATATATATATATATATATATATATATATATATATATATTTCTGGCTACATAATATATAGGATGCTTCCACAAAGTCTGCCTAAATAATACCCATCTCACAGACAATTTTGTAAGGGAGGTAATTTATGAATATTAGGAATAATAGAGGTCCAAGGAAAGACCCATGAGGCACTTCCGTATTTATATCATATTGTGTTGATATACGACCATCGAGGACAACCTGGATTTTTCTCTTATCTAAGAAGGATTTAATTATGTTAATATTCTTCCAGTGATACCGTATGATCTGATTTTCCTGAGAAGACCTTCATGGCATACCCTGTCAAAAGCCTTAGATATATCTAGAGCTGCCGCTCTACCCTCCGCTGCTTTGTCAAGTGCATGGTATATACGCTCAGTCTATATTGTAGGTCGGTCAGAAGTTTAGCATCTCTAAGGTGATTGACTAGAGGTTGGTTATTTATGGACTCAAATACTATGGCAAAAAGTGGGAGGAGGCTAATTGGGCGGTAATTTACTGGGGCAGTTCTTTCACCAAAATTATTGAAAACTGGAACCACAGAAGCAGTTTTCCAGCAGGAAGGAAAGCAAGATTCATTAAGGCGTTTTTGTAAAGTTTGGAGAGGATTTGAGCTACTTCGGCGGAGCACATTTTAAATACCACAGTCGGGATGAGATCAGGTCCACATGCTTTTGAAGTGTAAAAATTATTAATGATAGCATGCACCTGAGAAGGAGTGATTTTCAGATTGTCTAGTATGGCGTCTGTCCGCAAAGGAAAGTCCGGGAAAGGGTGGTTAGCAGCGTCCAGTCTGGAGTTGGAGGCAAACCGTCTGGCAAGCATGTAAGCCTTCTCGGTTGCTGAGCAAACAACTTCGTGATTGTTGGATAGTAAGGGAATTGTTGATGCCCATTATTTACTACACTGTTGAAGATTTTCATGTTGAAAAAATCATGGGTTCCTAATTTCTGAGCTTCGATTCGTTTTTTGGTGGTTTCAGTAAGGTCTTTCCTAGATGTCACTATTTCTTTCTTACATTTACTTCTGGCATCTATATACTTTTGCTTGTTTTAACTGGATTTATGTCGGTTTAATCTGTGGTACGCATGCTGCCTTTGTGCGATGGCAGCTGCACATGTGGGAGTAAACCATTGGGGAGAGTGGGGCTTGCTATAAAATTTCTGCGTGGGAACATGTGCTTCAATTGCTGGTTTGAAACATTCAGTTGTCTCATTTGCAAACTGTTCAGCAGGAAGTGAAAACATATTTCCCCATGGGGCGTCTCTGATGAGATCCCTGATAGCTTCAAATATCATACGTTTTTTTTATAATATCTCGTTGTTTTAAGCAATGGCTCTTTCATTTTGGCTCTACAGTTTAGGGCGATTTCAACTATTATCACTACATTATCAGCATTCCCAAGTTGGCTGCGGGCCTTCCTAACACAATCATCAGGAACTGTGGTCAGAAACAGATCTAAAAGTGATGCTTGTTGTTTTTTCTGGTCAGTGAAACGAGTTGGGAACGTAACCATCTGATAGGGAAGTAGTTATAGAGAAATTACGTGTTTTGCTATCAGCTACGTCTGTGTAAGTAGAAACCCCAAGCCAGTTGTTGTGTTGGGCAGTGATGCATCTAAATAAATGTACGTGTGCGCTAGTGTTGAGGGAAAGTGATGTATCTATGCTGTCGGAGACTTTGCTTATTAGGTACAGAGGAAAAGCTGTAACTAGATTATAACAAGATATTGCGTAGCCTAAGTATTCTAAGCAAAGGTATGTTAGGGTTACGTTGTAAATAGTTTACTGCAATCTAAGGAGGAATACTAGAATATTTCAATTAAATGTCAAATATGAACAGGTTTAATTATAGACGAATAAAAAGATAATCAAATGAGGTTAAACAGTTGCATTCTATTTAGCTTCATATATGCAGTTTTTTAACAAATTACAAGGGCGGATGTTCTTTTTGCCGGCATTGTATATATATATATATATATATATATATATATATGTGTGTGTGTGTGTGTGTGTGTGTGTGTGTGTGTGTGTATGTATATATATACATTGGATTTTACTAGTGGAAATTGAAATTTAACCAACCTTTTTGGATTTTGGATTTTGGATTTTTGGATTTTACCATAATTGGATATTTTACACTTCAACCTATCCATTCCCGTGAAATTACCATTTTCTTGGCACTATTCCCCCTGCTTCACTATTTGTTACCAATTAAGGTTAATGACTTGTAGTTTTGTCTAATACTTTGCAAGAAAAATCCGATCACGCAGTTTGCTAAATCCTACCCTCTGATGAGAAGGAAAGAATTTCTTCGAAACTCCGATTAAGGATTGAGGACATTCCACTTCTTTTGTGCTTCCTTTGTAAAAAGGAGTATGTTTTTAAATATTTGTCACAGTGTTTTTTAACATGTTTTATTAATTACATGTTCCTCAATGTATATATATATATATATATATATATATATATATATATATATATATATATATATATATACAGAGAGAAAGAGAGAGCAAGAGAGAGAGCGCGAGGGAGGGAGAGAGAATAGAGAGAGAGAGAGAAAGAATTGCTCTGTAATTACGTTGAGCTTCTTAAATAATGATTTAAATATATTATACAAATCATATTTCTACATATATATATATATATATATATATATATATATATATATATATATATATATATATATGGTTTATAATGCTTTTATTATATTTAAGATAAGCTGTACATGGTTACATTTACACAAATTCAATGTTTCTTAATCAACCTTCTAATTTTATATATTATAAATAAAATAGACATTATGTCGATTAATACTATTTTTGGTCAACTCGAACTTCCCAATGGCAGTATTCCTTATGGCAGGAACTCACAGATGTTATCGCCATATTTACCGTGAGTCCACGTATTAGGGGGGCGCGCTTTGGATGATATCACAGCGTAGTTTCTGTTGTGCTGTCTTAGACTGCGCTAACGGTCAGAACGATTATTATGATTAATGTTTAATTATTTAGGCCAAACAAATTTTAAAATAAATGTTTAAAAATGTTTATGGGAAAATTTATTTAAAATATTTAACTCAAGACATTGTTATTAATAGCGGAAATGCATAGAAACTAGTTTGGAATGTTGTTTAGTAAACAAGGTTGTGGCTTTCGTACAAACAATATTGCCCACCGTGGCTTAGGTAGAAGATACGTGAAGCAGCAGAAATCAGAATTAGATATTAGTCAGTAACGAGGAGTTGTGAGTTGTGTCGTTAGGTAGCAACTTAATTAGCGAAAAGAAGTTATCTCTGTGGTTCGATTGACGGATCACTGGATCAACCAAGAATTATGTAATAAAGGCGATTAAACTTTGTAAACATCGAGATGTAGAACTTTTGGAAATAAAGAATGGGGATGGTAACTCGGCGTTTTAGGTATTCCGTTCGGATGAAGATGTCTTTTGTCTGTCGCCAGAGGAGAGCGAGACAAAGATTATCATATGAGTCATAGTGAAAAAACTGCCTGCTTTTTTTTTGTCTTGTTCTTACTCGTCGCAAATATGTCGAAACACTCACATACCCATTAAATGTACACGTAACAGTGTTATATGAAAAATGCTTGTCCCCTTTTTCATGGAAGTAAAAACAAAGAGAATTATTAAATGAAAATAAATTTAGAGAAAATGGGAACCGAACCCTGGAGATAAGTTTTAAAGAACAATAGGTTTTGAATGGAATGTCCAGTAAATTGTTGGTGCTGATAAAATAAATAATAAATATAATTTTGGCTGGAATCTATTCATTGAACAAGAATGTTGGATTATAAAAAAATGGGTTAAATGAGTTAGATATGTAGGTTGAATTCCTTTGTGAGAATAACAAAGGAAAATGGGAAATCAGAATGTTTCGAAGTGTGCAGGTCGCGCGTGTTGATGGCACGTGAGTTGTGGTCACGTGGCCGGACATGCATGGATTTCTCAATATAGGAAGTGAGAGTTACTTAGTTAGGAAGAGAAGTTAGAAGGGAGGCAGAGAGTCCGAGAGTCAGACGAGAGTCCGACCAGTTCGAATCTTGGCCCGTCTGGAAGCGAGAGGGTTTTAAACAGAAAAAGAAAATGTAATAAGAAACTTTGAATTCCTGGATGCAAGCCATTGACCGGTCAAGTGGATGAATGAATGCTCATCATGTTTTTATAACTACCGTCTTCTGTGCCCATCATTACATGAAAAAGATATTGTTAATTTATATATAAGAACCATCCGAAAGTCATCATCTAAAAAATATATGTCTAGAAAGTATATGTGTCATTCTATTTGTGTTATATAAACACTCCCGTTCATACGAACTGTCAAAGCATAAATGCCAACCTCTCAATCTATCGGTATAAATGCCAACTTATCGGTTTATCTATCTAGATATATATCAAATCCCCGTCTCAAAGTGTAATTATATGTACTCTCTCAATTATAAACTCTCACTCTCTCTATCTTTATATACACCTGTTAATGTCTCCATATCTCACAACATGAACACTTACACATGAACCCCAAAGATCTCTTACTTCCATGAACATTCTTAAGACTCTTATCTTTCGTATCATGGAAACAAAGTAACATACACTCATCATTGTAATAATAACACTACGTAATAACAGATCGACGCGTACAGACACTCTATATACAAAGAAAAATTACTGCCACTAGACGATACACATGCATCGAGTTCAGAAATGAGTATAATGTATGCTACTATACTTACACAGACACAGGTATGTAAACATAACTTTACAACTTGTCACTGGAAGAGTAAACCAAATAACTTTGAACAACTTATATAGTCTTTGTTAATCAGAATTTTTAAAGGATCAAAGAAAAAGATTTCATACACAAAAACGTCCATTTTATTTAATGCAATATGCCTAAGTGAAATGTAATATGTCTAAGAGAAAAATCCTTCGTAAATACGCGCACGCCCATGTGTGTGTGTGTGTGTGTGGTGTTAATGTGTGGTGTGTGTGTTTGTGTGTGTGTGTGTGTGTGATTAAGTTGACGTTTTTCACAATGATTTCTAAAGCCATATTTTTTTCTATATTTAAACATTAGGAATAAAGACAAATAATGTTACATAAAATCGCTTCCTTGACTTCTGCGCAAAGACGATTTATCTCACTATTGAATCTCACCCCACCCCTCCGCCCATCTTCCTTTTTAAACCGTTTGCTTTTCTATAAAGGTTTTCCCAGAGTGATTCAAACTGCAAAGAGACTGAATCGATAACCTGGGAGAATTGGCAGAATATCGATAAGACTCGCGAGGTAATTCTAAAATGGCTTCCTCGCCGAATAGACCCTGCACTAAATGGCACAATGTGCTGCATGTTCGTGGGAAACATCTCACAAGCTAGAAGTGTCGTTCCAATCTGTGCTTTTAGTAAGGTGAACGATATTTCATATTATCTTATAATTTGTATGCATTTTTACACTATTAACTTACTATATAAATCCGTGTAAAAAGAATAAAATATATTAATGATTATTTCTTGTATTATTTGAACTATTATTCTAATCCTTCCTTTTTTCACAGCGTTTTGGCCAATGTAACCTCCGACTATCTCAAGGCGCATTTATATTAATCTTTTGTGTACTTGCTTTCTCAACGAACACAGCCGTTAGAAATTTAAAACGCAAACAGCGCCAAGTCTTGCTTTTAATCTTAATAACTCCGGGTCCAGTCCGGTTTTTTGATATGATGAATGGTATATTTTTGAGGTGAGAATTTATAATTATGTTTGGCATTATTAAGACTATACTCCTTACCTTTTTTTTTTCACAACGTTTCGTCCGATGTAACCTCTCACCATGTTCAGGTGCATTCACACTGAATGTTATTGGTAAATGGTGAAAGATGTTTTGTTTATTTGCTTTCCCTACGAACACAGCCGTTAGAAATTTAAATTCACCAATAACATTCAGTGTGAATGCAACTGAGGATGGTCGGAGGTTACATCGACCGAAACCTTGTAAAAACAAAACAACAAAGACGAGAATACTAGTCCGAATAATAGAAAAAATAATTATACATCCTAATCTCAAAATATACATTCATCATTTATCATTCATCTAGTAATGGTATATGCTATTTATTAAAGTAAAGTAACTTCAGGACTATTGTAAATTCGGGAGAGCAAGTTGGTGCAGTGATTACAGGTGATTTAACTCATTAAAAAGTTTTACAACGAATGATAAAAAATATATAAATATGTTTTTTTTTTAAATATTTTAACGATTAAAAAACTACCAAGAGGATATATATATATATATATATGTATATGTATATATATATATATATATATATATATATATATATATATTTGTGTGTGTTCGTGTGTGTGTGCGCGTACGTTTGCGTGTGTTTGTGTGAGTTCAATCAATAGTTTCAGTAAAATCTTTATTACAATTTTCATTAGTGGTAACAATATTGTGGACATTTTCGAAATATTTTCTTTCAATATGGACAGAAAAACTGTAAATCAATATTTTTTATGTAATATGGAATACTTCTCGGCCAATTAAAACAATATTTTGTTATTCTTATGTTTTTATACACGACAGAGTTAATCCAGAAAGTTGTATTAATGCATGTATTCATCTTAATGATATATATATATATATATATATATATATATATATATATATATATATATATACGAAAGTCATTCGTATTTTCTTTAATTATTACAAACATTTTTTAATTGAGAGGAATAATCGGCATAGTATCCAGACAGAATAGAGAAATAAAAAGAAACAAACCGAGTTATATGTTCATCAATGTTTCGTCTTTATTTCCTTCATCCAGAGGACCTCTCGATATAAAGACGAAACATTGATGAACACATAACTCGGTGTGTTCCTATTTATTTCTATTTTTCTCTCTCTCTGTCTCTCTCTCTATCGCTCTCTCTATTTCTCTCTCTCTCTCTGTATATATATATATATATATAAAATATATTTTAGTCATCGACATACATACCTGTTTCGTTGTTTCACAACTCATCAGTGCCGCTAGACTAACACCTCTCCCAACCGAGGATCGAACCTAGAACCGTCGTGATGACAGTCGGCAGTCCTACCCCCTGACTACGGAATCGGTGGCCGAAATTAAACTGTCCGAATGCGTATTTAAATAAACATCCGTCCGCTACTCGTAGAGGGCTCAAACGTTTTGTTTGTAAACAAATTGCGAGCTTCGCATTATTTCAGCTAAATTAAGTAGCGAGTAAGATAATTTACGAGAGTGCTCTACTGAAGAGGGGAGCTTTATAAAATATTTTTTAGTCATCGACATACAGACCTGTTTCGTTGTTTCACAACTCATCAGTGCCGCTAGACTAACATATATATATATATATATATATATATATATATATATATATATATATATATATATATATATATATACATATACATGCATGTATAAATACTAGTGTTGTGACGATGAATCGGAAAAATCGACAAGTTTGTGGGTATCGGAATCGGACAAATTGGTGCCTATTTTCCGATGCCAAAACACTTCTTTTAATTGCCATTTTTATTGTATTTTGTGTAAGGCTAAATATTTCATTGCTGATAATGATGATAAGAAAATAAATAATTATTGCTTTTAAAATATTAGTAAAGCTAAACTCGTATTTCCAAGTGTATTTTATGTTTCAAATATAGCAGCATATTTATCTTGTGTTTTTGTATTGAAATCTGGGAAAATAATTGGTCTGTAGTTAAATATTTAGAGATTTATGAAGAATCGCAACCGGAATCGGTAATTGTATCGGAATCGGGAAAAATGCTGAAATCGTCCCATCACCAATAAACACACATATATATATATATATATATATATATATATATATATATATATATATATACTCACACACACACACACACACATATATATATGTCTGTATTTTGCTGCGATACATGCAGCTACCGTCACATGTGCAGTGGGGGGGGTAGATGCAGACATCTCAATCAATAAAATAGTAGGGGGTAAGACAAACACACACATGGTGGTGATTGGACTTAAAAAACGTGGCAGACTTTTATTAAAGACATAGCGCACGAAAAGATTTTAAAACCATGATTCAGCTTAATATTTGAAAGTACAGTGCTTAAATGTATTTAATTTTTATTAAACTAAACAAAAAAAAATAAAACCTGAGCTGAATTTCTTTTTATTTGTTAAGTTTTACGATACTTTTATATACTACTTCAGGTCTAGGTTAAAATGTAAGAACTCGTAACGATATAAGCGAGTTTATTAACATTCATCTCGCCCCTTTAACGTGCAGGGCATTGGTAATTGTGTCGGAATTGGTTAATTAACTAATACTCTACTTTAGCATCCAAATCTGACCCCCAACGTCGCCATGTCCATGGAAAATGTGGCTTCACATGTGTCAGGAATATCTCTAGAGAAGATCCCCATTCACCTTATACGTGCTTCCGGATTGCACTTGCTTACACCGCTGCATTTATATTTGCCCTCTATCGGCCCCACAACAGCGGAGTTACTATCTTTAAAGCATATCTGAGGAAATAGATCACATCCTGTCTGCACACCCCTCGGCTAACATCCACAGCTGTGATGACTTCACCGTCCATAACGTGGAATGGCTGACCCACTCAAATAAGACGGACGATGTGGGGAGGTTCTGTCATGATTTTGCCATTGCTTATGACCTCACTCAGATTGTTCGCGAGCCCACCCGTGTGCTCAATACTACAGGTCAATATGCAAGCCTCCTAGACATTTTCCTCTCAACTTCCCCTAAGCTATGTTCATGTTCCGTTCTTTCTCCTCTATGATCCTCCGACCACTCGTCGTATCACTTAAGATAAATATGAAATGTAATAAGTTCCTCTACCGTAATGTATTCTGATACTCCATGTCTGACTGGGATAGCTTACGTACATTTATATCTGATCTACCTCTGCATTCCATGTTTAATAAAGGATATGTCCTTTATAGTATACGACCTGACCGAATGGTTAATTGTAGGCATCGACCGATTCATACCATCAAACAAATTCCAACAAAAACCTAACAGCCAGCCATGGTTCTCCCCAGAATGTTCTGCTGCCATCGCGCACAGAAATCACTTTTTCCATAGCTACAAACGTAATAGATGCACTGAGACTAAAGCTGCTTTCAAGAACGCCAGCAACCACTGTAAAAGATTAATAAAAAAATGGAAGATAGCTAAATGCCCAGTCTATTAAATCCAAAGTAGCTGATTAGCGGTTTGGTTCCCACGAGTTTTGGCAAATAAAAAATAGGATCATGAACGGAAATGTGCGTTATATCCCAACCATTATCAAGGGAACAGAAGTCATCTCGTCAGCAGCAGACAAGGCCAAACTATTAGCAAAGAACGTTGCAGTTAATTCTACCCCATGCGACGAAGCCCATCAACTCCCTGTATTTCCTCCTATAACACAGAACACGCTAGGTAACATACCAATATCTGCGTATGAGGTCGCCAAGCTAATCAAGAACCTTGATTCCAGTAAAGCAACTGGTCCTGACGGTATACACATTTTAGTGTTAAAAAAGCCTCAACCAGAACTCGCTCCCATACTTACGAAACTGTTTAAACGTTTCTTTTAGGAGAAGTGCTTTCCAACACCCTGAAAAACTTCATCGGTATGCCAGGTATTAAAAACTGAGGTGATAAGTCATCTCCCTCTCAATACAGACGAATAAGTCTCCTGTGTGTCATGAATAAGTTGCTGGAATCCATATTAAATAGAGAAATAGTAAATCGTCTCAGCAGAAAATATGATTTCCGTTCTGCAAGATCTACCGCAGATGTGCTAACGGTTATATCTCATGGGATTAATGAATCGCTTGAAAAAGGTTTCCTTTCTAAGACAATTGCTCTTGACATCAAAAGCCTTCGACAAAGTATGGCATAAAGCCCTACTTCACAAGATCTCCAACTACGGTATAAATGGAAATATTCTCTCTATCATTAAATTATTTCTCTCTGATTGGCTCATAAGAGTAGTGATTGATGGACAAACATCAGAGCCTTGCAGTATTAATGCCAGAGTCCCTCAAGGGTCAATCCTGCACCCAACTCTCTTCCTGATCTACATCAATGATCTCCCTAAACACATACTTAAATCATTCGTTTACATATATGCTGATGACACGACAATCTGCAGCAACACATCAAAGGTTGTAAATGGCAAAGCTCTCTCTGATTCTCTCTCCTCTGATCTAGAACGAGTGGTACAGTGGGGGAAGACGTAGCTTGTTACCTTTTATGCATATAAAACCAAACTCCTATCTTTACATCATCAACACTCTGATCCCAATCTGGCATCAATTGAAATGGATAGCTCTTGTCTAGGGAAGCCCCATATTTTGACAAGCTTCTGGGCTTGACCTTCACTCCTGATCTGAAATGGAACACGTATATCAAGCCTGTTGCCATGGTCGCTGGAAAGATGATGGGGTCATTCTACCGCTCCAGAAGATATCTCACTACTGATGCAATTCTCTATCTATATAAAAGCCAAGTACGTCCAAGGATGGAATACTGCTGCCTATCCTTTCTTGGCAGAGTAAAAATACACTCCATTGCTTAGTGAGGGATGTCCTTTTCTCTTCCCTGCAATCTCTCTCCGACAGAAGAGACATTGAAAGCCTATCTTTGTTTTACCGTTATTCCATGGCAGGTCCGCGTCTGAACTCCAATCTCTGGTCCTCCCTCGCCAATCTTTTACGAAAAACACCCGTCTAGCTGAATCCACTGTCAAAAACTTTCCCCACTCTTTATCTATGCGTAAATTTAAACGTAGATTCCATGAACAGAGTTTCTTTCTTAGAACTGCACGCCTGTGGAACTCTGTTCCGTCTGCCTGCTTCCCTCCTGATTACAACCTTTATGTCTTCAAGTCCAAAGTAAACAAACTCCTGATGAACCGGCTCCTTAAGTAGACAATTTAAATATCCACACTAAAGTACTGTACTTACAATAATCCTTATACCTGATTGGCTTATAGGCCTTGATAATTGGCGACCGCCTTGTAAAAAAAAAGGGGGAATCGCAGTGCCATCAGTTTTGAAAATAAGGTAAATAGTAATGAACAAATGATTACAGAATCCAATAATTCGCATTTTGAACGGGCAATCTTATGAAGCAAATGGGAAGTCGTTTAAAGCAACATTTTCCGGAATGCTTGTTTTTTGTTTGTTTTTTAGGAACCAACTGATAACGACCGTGGTATATCCATATTTTTATAATTATTTGCATAACTCCTGTTAATTAGAGTTTGATTCCTGGCGAAAAGAAGTACCCTTTATACATTTAGGTTAGTTGAGACAAACTGCGTCAGTTTAAGGAAAGGTTAGTGATCAAGTCGTTGCAAAAAGTTTTAGCGATGTAAAATTTCGCCTCGGAAATGAAGAAAAGGGTTATTTTTACATCTTTATCAATTGCAATAACGACCTTTGCATTCTATAACTTAATTCCACTTCCAACTATCTTATTCGGTTTAACTTCATTTCATATATAGCTGTGAACTATTAATCTAACTCAATTTCAATCTCCTCTCGTGATGGCAGTGTTCTAAATAGTTTTTTAATTACCAGGAAAAAGTGATAATGCTATGGAGTTTTATCGAGAGAAATTGACAAGTGGGGTAAGATTACCCAAACATGTTTCTATAGCAGATCTTTGAGTATTAATTTTGTGTCAAGACAAACTTTATTATGACATAAACGTATTATTTTAATGTCGCGCATACTTTGACAAGACAAACATATTAATAAACTAACAGAAAACACATTTATTACGTATGCCTCGTAACTGATGATTAACATTTGAACGTACTTAATTACGTATTCAAAACACTTCTCTATTTGCCTAAAAAATTACTTTGACTTCAGAAAGCCGATGCCTTACGACGCACTATTCAGTCAAATTATATCGTCTTTTTCGATCTGATGCTACATCTCACGCATCCCTGCATTTCTCTCTTTTGCATTAAAATCTACCTCGATTGTCTGCTTCCAAATCATTTTTCTTTTTTTTTCTTTCCTTTTTAAATCTGGCCCTGTCGGTGGGGCATTAGAATACACCGAATGCCCTCCTGCAGAGGGTAAAAGTCCCTCAATGGGTGTCCTGGATATGGCCTTAAACTATATCCAATGGTAAGACCCTAGCTTGTGGGCTTTAGAGAATGTGGAGCCACCCTTTAATTACCATTGCTCCCAGGTCCACTCCGACCCAAAGTGGTAGTACCTGTTAGGGTTCCAACTATGGGTTAAATAGAAACCGACTTGAAAACAACAAATATATTCTATTAAAAAATGTTTTCTTCAAAATCTTTGGATTCGGCATTAAATAACCCGAAAAGCGTTGATATGCCGTAAAACAAAAACAACCAACCAACCAACCAACTTTTTAAAATCTGGGTCATATTCGAGCAATTGCTTTACAATTCTTTCTAGAGCTAATCCTAGGTCATGGACGGAGCTTGTGTAGACGTTGTATATGGTTTATTGGCTTTGTTACCTGTTATTTAGCACGGTTTCTGAGCTTTTTAGCATTCATTTTTAGCGGACTGTTACCCTCACCTTCAAAATTGTTATTGTTGTGTCACCACTTTTAGCCCAACAAATAATTTGACCTTCGTCAGATTGTTAGCCAAAACGGGAGATGAATTCTTAGTCTTTTAATAACCCGCACACCTTTTCCAATAACCTTCAGGCACTGCTCACCTGTAACCATAGAGACTCAACGCATTTATTCACTGCGCTACAGTTGGTAGTTTGTGTGTAGTTGGTACTTTCCTACCATACACAATAACTCGTATTTAATGCGTTGTGGAAATCTTTAAATAGCTAGATAAACAGTCTAAAAATCGCCTTTACATGATCGATGAATGATCACGAACGACAAAAAAAAAAGATGTCATAGAGCGTTCATTTAGATCTGCGTTAATAAGACACTCGCTGGGCAGAAGAGATCAACTTCATTTTTAGATATATTCAGATTAGCTGCAAAAGACAGAAAATATTTATTTCTCGTTTTCACGGGCCAATATAAAAAATTGTTTGCACCGATCATTTTTATGAGGATATTTCAACTGTCGTCATTTAGAGTTGGTGAACAACGTACACATCCTCAATGTTAGACGGTGCGTGAAAAACGAATAAGCAGAATGAGTTCTTGTCCGATGTTTTCTTCTTTAACGTATTTCTTATTTTAAGGAATTGTCAGTACAATTCATTCTCAAACTCATTTTTACGCTGCCTGCTTCTATATCAGTTGTACATATGCGAATATATCATTTTTTGCGTCCTCGAATTTCTCGCACACGCTTTGTTCGTCAAACAGTTCTAATTGGGTTTAACAAACATCCAGTAAAAGCAAATATAAAACACTGGTATCTAAATTTAACGTTTCGAAACATCTCTATGAGAAGAAATATTTTGCTAAAAATATAATGCACTTAATTAATACACTTTTAATCCTTCTTCACCCTGATTGAATTCGCTTTTATAATAATCCAAATGGAGTTTTTACATGGACGTGTGAATTCAAGTATTTTTGATCTTTTTCATTGACCTTTAGCAGAAAAATACTGAATTACAATAATAGACAACAAATAATTTTAGCTATACACAGACACATAGAAATTGATGTTAGTATATTACTTGACAAAATGCTCTAATCATGCGATTATTCTAGGAGTTCGGAGATTACATGTCATAATGATTCGAGTTCTGAAGTTTGTCTTGCATGTTGGACATCTGTAGGTGATACTGCAGCATAAGTGATGAGTCTTTTATTTATGCCACTGTTTCTCTTGTGTTCTTCATTGCGTGCGGATTCCCTAATAGAAGCTTTTTTGTTAGTTCCAACACGCCAGAGCATCTGTCTAGGGTTAATTTTTACCATGACTTTTTACGAAATAAACCCAACAGTTTGAGAAAGACCGTCATATTGCCAATAAACCGTCTCCACTGTTATGCGGGTAATTTTCATTGAGACAGCTCACCATAAAAGAACTGTTTTAGAAACCTTGGATCAGCATTGCAGCATATATGACATGCTTAACGAACTGGGCACTGGTGTGTCATGGTGTGTACCGACGGAAGGTTTGCCTGGGCTTCAACCTCTGTGTCTGGTATCTTGTTTTTCCACTTGTTTTTTAACAATCTACCACGCAAATTATGTTCGCTGTAAATTCTCTATTATAGCCTTATGTAACAGAAAATTTCAACGCGAATCCCTTAATCTTATATATATATATTTTTTTACACAGTGATCACCACTTATCAAGGCCCGGGAACCACTCAGGGATAAGGGTTATTGCAAGTACATTAAGTTAGTGAGGAGATTTGCTGAAGTGTTTACTTAAGGGGGCGGTTCATTAGGAATTTGTTCACATTGGACTTGAAGACATCTAAGTTGTAGTCCAGAGGGAAGCAGGCATAGGGAACAGAGTTCCACAGGCGTGCAGTTCTAAGAAAGAAGCTTTGTTCATGGAATCCACGTTTTGATTTAGGCAGAGATATAGAGTGGGGGAAATTTTTCATAGTGGATTCAGCTAGACAGGTGTTTTTCGTGAAAGATTGGCGAGGGGGGACCAGAGATTGGAGTTCAGATGAGCATCTGCCATGGAAATAACGATAAAACAAGGACAGGCTCGCAACGTCTCTTCTGTGGGAGAGAGGTTGCAGGGTAGAGAAAAGGGCATCCCCCACTAAGCCACGAAGTCTATTTTATACTCTGTCAAGGCAGGATAGGCTGTCCGGTTATGTGTATTATGTACGTATGTATGTATACCAAAATCTTTCGACAAACGCGACGAATTCTTACGACATTTATATCGCTTTGAAGCTCGATGTCCCGAAGCAAAGATGGAAAAATTGGCCCAAAAAAGGTAATTCGTTCACCCTAAACTTGACCGTTTTGTTCAAGAAGGAGGTCGTCTTTTTGTGAGCCATTTTTGTAAGCGATACGATCGGTTTGATTGACTTCGCTTATTTGAAAGCTTTTGACTTCCGATTGCGTCATGGAGAATCGGTAAGATGTCAACTTTTTATTTAAATTTCTTTTCCGCCTTCGCGTCACGAGTTCGAACCTGCTTGCCTACTGCCAATTTTATTTTTAGAAATCCCTCTACCCTTGCTAATGTTTTGATCCCCTTCCTCTGTTACTACCATAATTTTAAACGACTATCTTCATATAAGCTGCTGATTGTTTTTGTTTCTTTTTTTCACCCTGGTCTTCTTACTAAACAAAATAAACACAGCCGTGCAACGCCGGGTAACCCCGCGACTTCCATTTTATTATCCCTGTTTCTTCCCGGTCTGCCTCCTGTTGTTTTTATTCCCAACCCCCCGCTACTACCACTTTTAAACGCCTTTCTCCATCCCGACTTGCTACTGTTATTCACCCCCCAACTCTCTTCACCCCGGTAACGCCGGGGATTCCCGCTAATATAGAATATAGTAGAAAGAATGGCTAGAATTTTAGCGTAAAACGTTGTAATTTCTTTATAAGCTATAATTATGATGTATGCGATATATTTTGCACTAAACTAAACTATAGGAATGTTGTGTCCATACTGTGAATGGTTTACATCTGAAAACTCATAAATTTAAGTTTAGTCTGGAACTGTGATAATATAGAATAGAAAGATGTACTAAGAAAATCTATAGAAATTTCCTGAACTTGCCGTAAATTTTTGAAATCTGGAAATCAGACATTTAAGCGTACTTCACCTGATAAACAAGTAATACTCAGTAATAAAAAACGTATATGAAAATCGTGTTTTTTCGGTGATTTTTTTTTAAAATAGAGATTACATTTTAGAGAAGGACATTCTACCAATGATAACAATACAGGAAAAAGACTAACTCATTAAAAGTTGAAAAGATTGGACGCAATTCTTTCAGTAATCTTCAGGAATAAATAGAGAAATTAAAGTTTTCTCGAGCCCCAACGCAAAAAAAAAAAAAAAAAAAAAAAAAAAAAACAATTGACTAAAAAAATATTAACTGTTAAAAACAAAATTGAAAATCGGGTTTTTCCTGTGATTGTTTTGCGAATAAAACTTGAAATATAGACCTATTCGAAGGCCTTCTATGGAAATAAGGATAAATATTTGTTAGTTTTTTTTTTTTTCGAGAAAACGCATTTTCGTGGGTTCCTCGCGTTCATATTTAATTGACCTGTCAAGTTACCATTTGGAAATGTGGACTCGTAACAATCCCATCCCTCATAAACAGACATTCGTTGTGATTTGTATGGATTAAGAAACAACTTGATTTGTCGTCAGCGCGCGAATCTCTTTTCCGCCTCGGTGCAATGTTACACCTTCGTTCCTTCGTATATGTAGTTTTTTGTTGTTATTTTGTAAAATATACATTAAAAACTATATATGTGACTGATTTGCAACTTTCGGTGTTAAAAAGATATACTGACAAAGATTTCCAGCTTGTATTTAAATTGTATGTACCCTGGTTTACAATAGTAGTTTACATTCACACGCATACGTTCACACACATACAAAGGCACGAAAACGCACACGGAGAAAAATACACACACACAAACTAACAAACACCCACCCACCCACACACCCGCACACACACACGCACACACGCACACACACACATATATATATACATATATATATATAAAATACAATTTTTGCATATATATTTATTGCCATTAACCTACACAGATTGTTAAGCGTGTTATCTTCTAGTAGCTTAATTCCAATATATATTTTAAAACTTACTGCCTAGCTACACCTATTAAGCACTGTCCATATCAATACTGATACTATTATCGTGAATTCCTTTTTTCTATGACGTCAGACGTGTCGTTTCAAACGTGACCCATTCACGTGGCTAGGCACCGTTCTCCAAATCACACTTCTGCGCAAAGAATTCTCACTGACCTATTTTTAACCTAACCTATTTTTCAATATATTTGTAAATTACATTGCTCATTATTTTTTAGCTGACCTTTTTTAATTTAATTTCCATGAAAGAATGAACAATTAATCCTTTTTACAAACAAAAAATATCTAAATTATTTTATATTAAGTTAAACAATAGCCCAATTCCAACATTCTAACTCCGAATCTATTCTGAAACTTGCTTACACGGTTCGAATCTCGGTCTATCCTTATCTCATTTTCAACTTATCTAATGTTTTTCTTATTTACAAGAAAAGGACAATACTGAGTTTTAAAGAGCCCGCGATAATTGTAAATACATATATATATATATATATATATATATATATATACGGTACTCCTGCAGTATTTTACCCACCGATTTCACGATCTTAGCCGAGCGTTGACGAACGCTTTCGGCGTTAACGCCGACGAAAGCCAAGAATTCGGAGCTACGGTGCAAGAAGAACGCTAAAAGTATGTGAATAGCAGCACCATTACAAGGAAAAGATATTACACACACACACACACAACAAAATGGATAAAATTAATACAAAAGATTTGGATAAAATCAATCACAAACACTTACCGTAAGTTTTTTTTAAAGTAAAATAAATTTATTTTGTTGAATATTTTTTTTTTTGGTTCGTTTTGTTTTCCGATAGCTTTTTTTTTTGGGGGGGGATAAGCAACAGTAATAAACACTTCAATGGTTTTTTTTCTTGTTTGTTTTTAACAAAACGTTATTAAACAGTAACAACAATGGTTTTTTTTTCAGTAATGTTTGTAGGTGGGGGACAACAATTACTGTTCATCTTTAGTTCCGACTGGAAGATTTTCTACTGACTGTAGAGGCAAAGTAGGGAGCAAAGGGTTTTCAGAGGATGTGGAAAGAATAAGCTCCTTCCCAAACCGGGTAGCCTTCCGCGATTTGATTTATTATGGAGACAAAAGGGTGGTGTCCAAATTTTTGTCTCCACATAAATTCGCATAAATATGTTTCCAACAGCTCCCGGTTTTTTTTTATCGCTAAATTAAATAGCTGAAATGAAAGGCTGTGTATTTTTACTTTGAACAATAAAATAACTGAAATGAAACGCTATGTGTGTAATTTCAATGAAAAGTATTCGTCTGCTGCGCGTTCGTTTGAACCGCCCTGATTGGCTGATAGAGTATCGTACCGCTCGCCATGTTCCGGCGTTTTCCGACGGATGTCGATCAACGCTCGGCTAAAATCGTGAAATCGGTGGGTAAAATACTGCAGGAGTACCAAATATATATATATATATATATATATATATATATATATATATATATATATATATATATAACAAACTGGAAACTAATTAAATGTACCTCGCAGAATGGGACACAAATCGACTTCTAGATTAACTGAAATGAAGAAGATAAGCCTGAAGCAACACGTGAATAGAGAGTTTTACCATCTGAATACGTGAAATCAGTTTTATCCAGAATAATTGTTTTTAATAATAATAATCGATTCCTTGTATTCGGTTCAGTGCATTATATATGTGCTATCTCGTATATTCAAACAATTATCGCCAATTGTCAGCATTTTAAACTTATAAGAAAAAAAAGAAACTGGTTTCATTGTCACCGCGTAAAAATCTATGTTGCTTGCATACATGTATATTTCTTTCTCATATAAAATTGCGCTTTAATATCTGCTTGCTGATATTAAAGTTGTTTCCATAAAATGATCAATCGATGCAGAAAAAGTTGATGTATTTGGCAAATATTTTGGGCAAATATTTTTTTTTTGAATAAAGATGGAAGAGTGTTCGCAAAAGAAATTCTGTACGCAGTAAACCTTTTACAACACGGAATATGAGCAAAAATTATTTCTGTTTACAAAAAAAGAAACAGTTTTACATGCAATATCGGAACTTTACTAACAAAAAACTGCGTGTGCTTTTACTGTTCGAATTTATTCGTCTTATGCGTAAAAAGAAAATTAAATGTTATCCGGTTTCTTTTAAAATCCCTTATATTACAAGAAACGAAACTAAAAAGAGAAAAACACACACACACATATATATATATATATATGTATATATGCATAAATAAATTATATGTGTGTACATATATATATATATATATATATATATATATATATATATACACACTATCGATTATAAAAATACATACATGCTAGCATGCATCTCGACTTAGCCCGACAAGGAAATGCGGTTAAATATGATATTTTTTATTCATGGAGCTTCGTATTTATTGTTATCGGGTCAATTCTGAATTGATATTATATCGTATCAACTATATAACAGTGCGACATACGCATGGACCAATCGTAAAACACGATAAAATATAATCTAACATCAGTCAGGCACTCAAATTTGTTCGGATAATGTATCTATTATTAGAACTAATTTCTACTGAGTAATATGTTATGCCCAGAATATATTAATTATTTAAAAATTATTTGTCAACCTCAAGAAAAAACGATAGTGAACACGGATTGAAAGATTGAAACGAATATACCATTGTAATTAAATATATTGAACTCCACAATTCTCTTTGCGTTTGCAATAACCATTAACAAGGCTCAGGGAGAGTTTGCAAATTCGTGCGGCTTACATCTACATCCTAATTGCTTATTCCGTGGGCAAGTGTGTGTTTCTTGATCTACAGTCAGAAAATCAGAAAATACCTTCATTTGAATGGGAAAAAGGGCACCTCAAAATATAGCGTATCCAGAAACGTTGAAAATATAAACGTAAAACACCTACATTTTTCTTTTTGTTTTTTTCTTTTCCATTTGAACAGACCCGTGACCATGAACAGCTAATACACACGCACACACACACACACACACACACACACACACACACACACACACACAAAGGCACATAAATACACTCACATGTGTGTGTGTGTGGAATTTTACAAAAGACGAAAGCCATGAGGAAAGAGCAGGCAAATAGAAGGAAACAAGGGAAACAGACAAACAAACAAACAGATATGATGTCTAATTATTTGTTTTTATAATCTATCCTTTGACTTTGTCGGATTTTCCGCATTGCCTTCTGCCTTTTTAACTTCAATATATATATTTACAAGCAATGTTTCAAGGAAAGCATCATTTACTTTGATTTTATATCTATTATATAAAGCTGAACATCTGCGCCTGTGTGTGTGTGTCTGGTCACGAATAGGCCCCTATATGGTTGGCTATTATAGAAAGTTGATCACATATAATGATAGAAGATCTATCGAGACACAGGAATGAGTATGTTTGATCTGGCAGAACAGTGGTTCATTAAAATTGTGCGGTCTGCGGTCTCGCCTGTGATAAGTGTTTCAGTGTGAATAGGTATGGTATAATATATATTATGGGGTTTATCTATTTTATTTTTAGTTGCATCATACTTTGCTTTGGTTTTGATACACCCAACTTCGAAGCTATCCCTGTACGAACCCTCAGTTTTCATAGCGTAGCATACTTTCATAATCAGAGTCCACTTTCTGTAGGCTGTTTTTGAACCGAGTCAACGACGGGTACTTTTGCTAGTATATATATATATATATATATATATATATATATATATATATATATATATATATATATATATATAAGTAGTCAAATTTGTCATTTCGTCAACAGTTATTCCGCGCGATACGTCTTGGAGAGCATCCCACAACTCATCTTTACTCTTAAGATAGCGTCAAATTGCATAAGGGTGTCGCTTCATGATACTCCAAAGGTTCTCAACTAAGTTCAAATCTGGTGAATTTGTAGGGCACTCTATCTGCCGTTGCCCATAGAACCCCAGCTGTGGCAAATAAGCTTTGCTTTTTTTTGCTGCATGCGACGGGGCATAATCCTGGATAAAAATAACGGTTCTTCTTAACGTCAACGTTTGCTTCTTAAGCCATGGTTAAAAGTCCTCCCTCAGAAATTCTATGACGTCATTTTTACGCCTTCTGTGACTCTCCAAGGACCAAGTAAAGTAATCCCAGTCCAAATCATTATACCACTAACCCCTTGTTGGCACCTTAAACGCTGATGACGATGTTGTCTATCTAGGATAAATCCCTTGCTCAAGCTATCTGTGCCAGAGTGTAAGGCAGTTTACTGCAAACAGAACTTTGGAAAAATCGGTTTTCATGTTCTCTTCTGTCCATTCTAATCTGTTTTTTATGTGATGTTGCTTTAATGGAGGCTTTGTCACGGCTTAACACACTTTGCCAGTTATTTCAGAAGGCGATGTAAAGTACTTTTTGAATCAGTCTTTAATCCGGCTTGGTCAAAGACTTCTGAACTTGTCTGCTTAAGGTTCTAAAAAACTTCACGTTTAATTTGGAGTAGACAACGGTTTAGCTTAATCAGCTCTCTTTCGTACTTTTTAGAGTCCTTGGCAAAGTTTTTCACAGTCTGATGGTACCTTCCTATCATTTTCGATATTTAGTGGGTAGTCTTACATTTTGCTTGCTGTTCTGTAATAGGACTCTTTTTATAACTACTCAAACCACATTACTACCCATTTTATTGACGAAACAAACTGGCTTGTTAATAATTTGACACACCCCAAATACCGTGGATTCAGCAATTAGGAGGAAGCGTTGCTAACATTGCGCGGGACAGTACTAACATTTCACAGTACGCACAGCTCAGCATTGCGAACATTTCCGAAGCTTTTGATACGAACCTACCAGTAAGTTTCTGAAAGTAGTAAAGAAAAATTATATCGTTAATAATTTGACACGCATTGAATATCTGCGAAAAGCTAAGGATGTACCCGGATGTGTTGACCATTATCTGGACTTTTAGTGACCGGTGGAGGGGGTGAAAGAGGCGTGAGAGGCGTAATTCCACTTTCGATAATAAGCGTTGTTGCCTGAAAGGGTCTCCAGTTACTAAATACTAGAAGACCGAAACATGATCATGACTGTGTAGCAACAAATTACTGCTTATGTAAACACAAAGAAATATATATACATATATATATATATATATATATATATATATATATATATATATAATAAAGAGGATATGTGTGTTACGAATGTTTCTCTGAAATGTTATGTAATTATGCGCGATGTAGAATCCATGCATAAACAAGACTTAACCTTTAATGAAGAAAAATACTTTATTAACAAGCAATAAAAATTAAAAAAAGATTAATGCATGTTTGTTTTTAAAAAGAATAAGAAAATTTATTGACCTTTCGAAAGTGTTAGCGTATCCGTTACTGAGTATATTAAGTAATTCGTTTTCATAATTTTAAATATAAACGTTATACTGTTAAATCTCAACTTTATATGTTAAATTAGTATAAGTTCTTGTATCAACAACGATAATATATACTTATAAACGTAATAAAACGAGGCTTCATATAAATAGATGTAATTATCATACTTGTGTCCAGGGTCGTCTTAGTGGCATATTAAAACCAGCAATTCGCGATGTTTGCATTTATTAAATCAGTTAAGCGTTCACAAATTGTATTCAGCATTTTTCCAAGCCTAACTTACCGATTTATTATGAAAAGAAAAACTACCAGAATATTGTTAAGATATAGTGTACCTTAAAAAATAACTCTATCTCGTAAGTAGGGCTATCACAACAACATATTCTTTTGAGTGTTTTCCATCTTGAGTACATAACCGAGCACAACATCACTATATAGTATAGCAGAAAAGAAGTCAACAGATACACACTCGAGAGTCAAAACAATGGAAGGAATATCCCGTTGTCGTAGTCATGACTCCCAATAAATACATATTTTAGCGTGTATTTTGCAGGACTAAATATGTATTAAAATAAATATAGTTGATTATAAAAGCGTTTTTATTAAAAAATATATAAACGAATCATTGAAGGAGAATACCAGACCATTTTTTTCCGAATTTGCGAACACCCCTATATATATATATATATATATATATATATATATATATATATATATATATATATATATATATATATATATATATATATATATATATATATAATCCAGAAAATGAATCTAACAATCAACTAGTATGGAAACACGTGATTATAAGTCAAGTGAGATTCCATGTTCGTGAATACCCTGAAAAAAACGATGATGTAAAAATTAGAGCCACAGTGATTTCCTATGGAAAATGCTTGTTTCGGACTATTACTTTGTGGTTTGGATTACTACAAAATACAGATTGAATCACTTCTATCAAATACATTCACTTCGAATTTTACCTAGCAATTTGAATGTGGATTTTTATATCCTTTTAATTAACTTCCATTACTCTATGCCATTTAAATACTTAAACAACTTCTTATTCTGATTTTCCATGTCTCACTGAAATTAGCAAATAAGGTGTAAACCATTACCATTACTTGCTAATATTTTCTCCTCTGAAGAGATGGTAGACCTCGAAATCCTATAGGATAAGGAGTTATAATATTTCAAATGTATTCGCTGTATTACATAGAATAATAAAAAAATTGGATTTAAAATTTTAGCATTTCACCTTAAAGTTTTAAAAATATAATGAATTACTAAAATTTTATATATAGTATATATATATATATATACACACATATATATATATATATATGCGTGTGTGTGTTTGGGTGCGCGTAAATATATATATATACATATACGTATATATATATATATATATATATATATATATATATATATTTGGGTGTATATATATATATATATATATACATACATACATATAAATGTAATTTTTGGTTCGTTCAAAGTTTATACAACCATATTTCTACCAATTTATTTGAAATTTTCAGATAAGCCATCTTTAGATTCGAGGGATGTTTCTATGTTATTAAAATAAATTACATCGCCAATTATTAAAATATCAAATAAAATAAATATATTTTTGTAAGCCGTTAGTGCGAACCTGTTTTGTTAATGGAACTGAACTTCCGGTTCGATTCATTTTACACACCACGATTTGACGAAACGAATTAGATTTCATTTTGTGTTTACTCGATAAGCAAAAAAAACATAATTAATTAATTTATCTACCAATGTTTTTTTTTTAATTTAAATACTTTTTCTTTAGTATATCAGGCAAAAAAAAGTGTCTCGCTTGCTTTTAGAGTCGACGTCGTTTTTTTTAAATTTTTTTAATTTTTATTTTTCGATATAAGAAAATATGAACTTTTTTATTATTTACATTATAAATTGTTTGGCAAAATTACAATTTTTTTCGAAGAAATTTTACGAATTGATGGCGTGCTTAAACAATATTTGGTGCAATTGAAGAGAGTGGTCCGCGCTATTTTTTTCATAATCGTATTTCCTAGTTTAATTAAAGTTTTATTATATGTTTTTTTATTAAATTGTAGGGTTAAAATACAGATTATGTGCAAAACTCCCTCCCCTCCACATGTTAAGAATGGCTTTTTAAATAAAAACGTTATTATTTCAGCACGGTCCAGTCTCTGCATGAGTACCTACTTATATCTAACTATTTAATAAAAACATTATACTTATACAGAGAAAGTACTGTGTTAAAATAATAACGTTATTTAGAAAGCCATTCTTTACATGGGGAGGGTGTTTTGTAACTATTTAATAAACAAAAGATTGTGCTTATGATGAGAATGTACTGTGCTGAAACACCGCTATTAAGAAATCCATTCTTAACATGGGAAAGGGAGGGTGTTCTATAATTTTTTCATACTTTAACCTTACAATTCTTAATATTGAATAGGGTGTTTTGTAACTATTCTGAACTTGCACCTAACAATTTAATAAACACAAGTTAAGCGTAAGCAGACAATGAACAGTACTGGATCATTAACATTATTTAGAAAACCATTCTTAACATTGGGAGGGAGGATGTTTTCTAACTATTCTGTCCTTTCGGTGCTAATGCAGGGAGTGATCCTCGCTATTTTTTAAATCGTATTTCCACATTTAATTAAAGTTTTATATGTGTTTTATTCAATTGTAACAGATTACATTATGTACAAAAAAAACCCTCTCCTCCTCATGTTAAGAATGGCTTTTTAAATAATAACATAATTATTTCAGCAAGGATCACTTTCTGCATGAATACCGATTAATGCTTTGTTGTTTGCTTTTTTACCGTATTTTTTTTAGAAAACGTTTTTTTAAAAAAAATTGAACGTACACGTTTTTTCTTTTTTTTTACAGAAATTGTTTTTATATAAGAAAATATGGATGCTTTTTCTTTATTAAGTAAATTTGGTACTCGTGCACTTATTTGATCCGTGCTGAAATAATAACGTGATTATTTAAAAAAAAACATTCTTAACATGGGGAGGATGTTTTGTACCTATTCTGTACTTTACAATTGAATGAAAAAACGATAAATTTTTAGATTAGGACCACCTTCACAATTTTCTTTAAATGACGACTTTAGTAAGTTTTCGACTATGCTGAATACGAAAATCACATAGAAATTTTGCAGAAATAAGTAGTTATCAAGATATAAAAAAAGTTGTATAATGCATTGCAATCGCTGGTGGCCATCTTTTTTACACGCTTGCGCGCGTCATAAACGAATCTACGTGCGTAAAAAAGATGGCTACTAAAGAATACAATGCATAAAACAACTATTTATATCTCGAAAACTACTTATTTCTGTAAAAATTTCAATGTGATTTCCGTATTCAGCATATTCGGAAACCTTTAAAAGTCGTAATTTAAAAGAAAATTGTGGAGATGTACCTAATTTAAAAAAATACCAAAAAAACATAAAACCTTAATTAAACTTGGAAATACGATTTAAAAAAAAATAGCCCGGATCATTAAGTGCATTAGCACACATTAATCGACTAACGTGACCTTATTGCCAAATAAGCTCCGGCTACAATGTTGAACGCGACGTTCACATTGTTTTGTTTTTTTTACAAGTTAAATTC